>NW_012103698.1:5948324-5966984 GCF_000951045.1 Mandrillus leucophaeus
TCTTTATAATAGAATGATTTATAATCCTTTGGGTATATACCCAGTAATGGGATTGCTGGGTCAAATGGTATTTCTGGTTCTAGATCCTTGAGAAATTGCCACACTGTCTTCCACAATGGTTGAACTAAATTACACTCCCACCCACAGAGTAGAAGTGTGCCTGTTTCTCTACAGCCTTGCCAGCATCTGTTGTTTCCTGACATTTTAGTGATCGCCATTCTAATTGGTGTGAGATGGTATCTCACTGGGTTTTGATTTGTATTTATCTAATGATCAGTGATGATGAGTTTCTTTTCATATGTTTGTTTGCCACATAAATGCCTTCTGTTGAGAAGTGTCTGTTTATATCCTTTGCCCACTTTTTGATGGGGTTGTTTTTTCCTTGTAACTTTGTTTAAGTTCCTTGTAGATTCTGGATGTTAGCTCTTTGTCAGATGGATAGATTGCAAAAATTTTCTCCCATTCTGTAGGTTGCCTGTTCACTCTGATGATAGTTTCTTTTGTTGTGCAAAAGCTCTTTAGTTTAATTGGATCCCATTTGTCAATTTTGGCTTTTGTTGCCATTGCTTTTTGTGTTTTCGTCATGAAGTTTTGTCCATGCATATGTCCTGAATGGTATTGCCTAGGTTTTCTTCTAGGGTTTTTATGGTTTTAGGTCTTATGCTTAAGTCTTTAATCCATCTTGAGTTAATTTTTGTATAAGCTGTAAGGAAGGGTCCACTTTTAGTTTTCTGCATATGGCTAGCCAGTTTTTCCAACACCATTTATTAAACAGGGAATCCTTTCCCCATTGCTTGTTTTTGTTAGGTTTGTGAAAGATCAAATGGTTGCAGATGTGTGGCTTTATTTCTGAGGCCTCTGTTCTGTTCTATACATCTGTTTTGGTACCAGTACCATGCTGTTTTGGCTGGTGTAGCCTTGTAGTATAGTTTGAAGTCAGATAGTGTGATTCCTCCAGCTTTGTTCTTTTTGCCTGGGATTGTCTTGGCTATAAGGGCTCTTTCTTGGTTCCATATGAAATTTAAAGTAGTTTTTTTTTTTTTTTTTTTTTTTTCCCCAGTTCTGTGAAAGGTATCTTGATGAGAATAGCATGGAATCTATAAATTACTTTGGGCAGTATGACCATTTTCAAGATATTGATTCTTCTTATTCATGAGGATGGAATGTTTTTTCATTTGTTTGCATCCTCTCTTATGTCCTTGAGTAGTGTTTTATAGTTCTCCTTTAAGAGGTCCTTCACATCCCTTTTAAGTTGTATTTGTAGGTATTTTATTCTCTTTGTAGCAATTGTGAATAAGAGTTCACCCATGATTTGGCTCTCTGTTTGTCTATTATTGGCATGCAGGAATGCTTGTGATATTTGCACATTGATTTTGTATCCTGAGACTTTGTTGAAGTTGCTTATCAGCTTAAGGAGTTTTCGGGCTGAGATGATGGGGTTTCCTAAATATACAATCATGTCATCTGCAAACAGAGCAATTCGACTTCCCCTCTTCCTGTTTGAATACTTTATTTCTTTCTCTTGCCTGATTGCCCTGGCCAAAGCTTCCAACACTATGTTGAATAGGAGTGGTGAGACAGGGCATCCTTCTTCTGTGCCAGTTTTCAAAGGGAATGCTTCCAGCTTTTGCCCATTTAGTATGATATTGGCTGTGGGTTTGTCATAAATAGCTCTTATTATTTTGAGATACGTTCCATGCATACCTAGTTTATTGAGAATTTTTAGCGTGAAGGGGTGTTGAATTTTATCAATGGCCTTTTCTGCATCTATTGAGAAAATCACGTGGTTTTTGTCCTTGGTTCTGTTTATGTGATGGATTACGTTTATTGTTTTGCGTATGTTGAACCAGCTTTGCACCTAGAGATGAAGCTGATTTCATTGTGGTGGATAAACTTTTTGATGTGGTGTTGGGTTTAGTTTGCCAGTATTTTATTGAGGATTTTCAAATCGATGTTCATCAAGATATTGGCCTAAAATTTTCTCTTTTTGTGTGTGACTCTGCCTGTTTTTTGTATCAGGATGATGCTGGCCTCATAAAATGAGTTAGGGAGGAGTCCCTCTTTTTCTATTGTTTGGAATAATTTCAGAAGGAATGGTACCAGCTCCTCTTTGTACCTCTGGTAGAATTCGGCTGTGAATCTGTCTGGTCCTGGGCTTTTTCTGCTTGGTAGGCTATTAATTACTTCCCCAATTTCAGAAATTGTTATTGTCTATTCAGGGATTTGTCTTCTTCCTGGTTTAGTCTGGGGTGGGTGTATGTGTCCAGGAATTGATCCATTTCTTCTAGATTTTCTAGTTTATTTTCTAGTTTCTAGTATTCTCTGATGGTAGTTTGTATTTCTGTGGGCTCAGTTGTGATCTCCCCTTGATCATTTTTTATTGTGTCTATTTGATTCTTCTCTCTTTTCTTCTTTATTAGTCTGGTTAGTGGTCTATCTATTTTCTTAATCTTTTCAAAAAAGCAGCTCCTGGATTCATTGACTTTTTGAAGGGTTTTTGTATCCCTATCTCCTTCAGTTCTGCTCTGATCTTAGTTATTTCTTGTCTTCTGCTAGCTTTTGAATTTGTTTGCTCTTGCTTCTCTAGTTCTTTTAATTGTGATGCTAGGGTGTCGATTTTAGATCTTTACCGCTTTCTCCTGTGAGCATTTAGTGATATAAATTTCCCTCTAAACACTGCTTTAGCTGTGTCCCAGATATTCTGGTACATTGTGTCGTCGTTCTCATTGGTTTCAAAGAACTTATTTATGTCTGCCTTAATTTTGTTATTTACCCAGAAGTTATTCAGAAGCAGGTTGTTCAGTTTCCATGTAGTTGTGCAGTTTTGAACGAGTTTCTTAATCCTGAGTTCTAATTTGATTGCACTGTGGTCTGAGAGACTGTTATGATTTCAGTTCTTTTGCATTTGCTGAGGAGTGTTTTACTTCCAAGTATGTGGTCAATTTTAGAATAAGAGTGATGTGGTGCTGAGAAGAATGTATATTCTGTTGATTTATGGTGGAAAGTTCTGTAGATGTCTATTAGGTTTGCTTGGTCCAGAGCTGAGTTCAAGTCCTGAACATTCTTGTTAATTTTCTGTTTGTTGATCTGTCTAATATTTACAGTGGGGTGGTAAAGTCTCTCACTATTATTGTGTGGGAGTCTAAGTCTCTTTGTAGGTCTCTAAGAACTTGCTTTATGAACCTGAGTGCTGCTGTATTGGGTGCTTATATATTTAGGATAATTAGCTCTTCTTGTTGCACAGATCCCTTTACCATTATGTAATGCCTTTCTGTGTCTTTTTTGATCTTTGTTGGTTTAAAGTCTGTTTTATCAGAGTCTAGGATTGCAACCCCTGCTTTTTTTTTTTTTTTTTTCTTTCCATTTGCTTGGTAAATAGTCCTCGATCCCTTTATTTTGAGGCTATGTGTGTCTTTGCATGTGAGATGGGTCTCCTGAATACGGCACACTGATGGGTCAACTCTTCATCAAATTTGCCAGTCTGTGCCTTTTAGTTGGGACCTTTAGCCTGTTTACATTTAAAGTTAATATTGTTATGTGTGAATTTGATCCTGTCATTATGATGCTAGCTGGTTATTTTGCCCATTAGTTGAGGCAGTTTCTTCATTGTGTCGATCATCTTTACAATTTGGTATGTTTTTGCAGGGGCTGGTACTAGTTTTTGCCTTGCTTCCTTCAGGAGCTCTTGTAAGGCAGGCCTGGTAGTGGCAAAATCTCTCAGCATTTGCTAGTCTGTAAAGGATTTTATTTCTTCTTGGCTTATGAAGCTTAGTTTGGCTGGATATGAATGTTCAAAATTCTTTTCTTTAAGAATGTTGAATATTGGCCACCACCCTCTTCTGGCTTGTAGCATTTCTGCAGAGAGATCCGCTGTTAGTCTGATGGACTTCCCTTTGTGAGTGACCCGACCTTTCTCTCTGGCCACCCTTAACATTTTTTTCTTCATTTCAACCTTGGTGAATGTGACGATTATGTGTCTTGGGGTTACTCTTCTCGAGGAGTATCTTTGTGGCATTCTCTGTATTTCCTGAATTTGAATGTTGGCCTGTCTTGCTAGGTTAGAGAAATTCTCCTGGATAATATCCTGAAGAGTGTTTTCCAACTTGGTTCCATTCTCCTCATTACTTTCAGGTACACCAATCAAACATAGGTTCGGTCTTTTCACATAGTCCCATATTTCTTGGAGGCTTTGTTTGTTCCTTTTCATTCTTTTTTCTCTAATCTTGTCTTCATGCTTTATTTCATTAAGTTGATCTTCAAGCTCTGATATCCTTTCTTCTGCTTGATTGACTAGGCTATTGATACTTGTGTATGCTTCACAAAGTTCTCATGCTGTGTTTTTCAGCTCCATCAGGTCATTTATGTTCTTCTCTAAAGTGGCTATTCTAGTTAGCAATTCTTCTAACCTTTTTTCAAGGTTCTTAGCTTTCTTGCATTGGGTTAGAACATGCTCCTTTAGCTTGGAGGAGTTTGCTATTACCTACCTTCTGAAACCTACTTCTGTCAATTTGTCAGACTCATTCCCTTGCTGGTGAGGAGTTGTCATCCTTTGGAGGAGAAGAGGTGTTCTGGTTTTTGAAATTTTCAGTCTCTTTGCGCTGTTTTTTCCTCATCTTCATGGATATATCGACCTTTGGTCTTTGATACTGGTGACCTTTGAATGGGGTTTTTGTGTGGACCTCTTTTTTGTTGATGTTGATGCTATTCCTTTCTGTTTGTTAGTTTTTCTTCTAACAGTCAGGTCCCTCTGCTGCAGGTCTGCTGGAGTTTGCTGGAGGTCCACTCCAGACCCTGTTTGCCTGAGTATCACCAGCAGAGGCTGCAGAACAGCAAAGATTCCTGCCTGTTTTTTTCTCTGGAAGCTTTGTCCCAGAGGGGCACCTTCCAGATGCCAGCCAGAGTTCTCCTGTATGAGGTGTCTGTCGACCTCTGTTGGGAGTTGTCTCCCAATCAGGAGACATGGGGGTCAGGGACCCACTTGAGGAGGTAGTGTGTCCTTTAGCAGAGCTTGAGTGCTGTGCTGGGAGATCCACTGCTGTCTTCAGAGCTGGCAGTCAGGAACATTTAAGTCTGCTGAAGCTGTGCCCACAGCTGCCCCTTCCCCCAGGTGCTCTGTCCCAGGGAGATGGGAGTTTTATCTATAAGCCTGTGACTGGGGCTGCTGCCTTTCTTTCAGAGATGCCCTGCCCAGAGAGGAGGAATCTAAAGAGGCAGTCCGGCTACAGCAGCTTTGCTGAACTGTGGTGGGCTCCGCCCAGTTTGAACTTCCTAGTGGCTTTGTTTACACTGTGAGGGGAAAACCACCTACTCAAGCCTCAGTAATGGCGGACACCTCTTCCCGCACCAAGCTGGAGAGTCCCAGGTCGACTTCAGACTGTTGTGCTTGCAGTGAGAATTTCAAGCCAGTGGATCTTAGCTTGCTGGGCTCTGTGAAGGTTGGATCTGCTGAACTAGACCACTTGGCTCCCTGGCTTCAGCCCCCCTTTTCCAGGGGAGCGAACGGTTCTGTCTTGCTGGCATTCCAGGTGCCAGTGGGGTATGAAAAAAAACTCCTGCAACTAGCTCAGTGTCTGCCCAAATGGCTGCCCAGTTTTGTGCTTAAAACCCAGGGCCATGGTAGCGTAGGCACCTGAGGGAGTCTCCTGGTCTGCAGGTTGTGAAGACTGTGGGAAAAGCATAGTATCTGGGTCAGAATGCACCATTCCTCATGGCACAGTCCCTCACGGTTTCCCTTGGCTAGGGGAGGGAGTTCCCAAACCCCTTGCACTTCCTGGGTGAGGGGATGCCCCACCCTGATTTGGCTCACCCTCTGTTGGGCTGCACCCACTGTCTAATCAGTTCCAATGAGATGAGCCAGGTACCTCAGCTGGAAATGCAGAAATCACCCATCTTCTGCATTAATCTCACTGGGAGCTGCAGACCAGAGCTGTTCCCATTTGGCCATCTTACAAGCCACCCATGTTTCCGTATTTTTAAACAAGCTTTATCTCTCTAGAGTCTTTTCTACTGCCACCATCTTCTTATCAAGTAGATTTTACACTGTGTGTGGAGATATTTTACACCATAGGTGGAGAATCAATAAAAATTGGCAACAGAAGAGCATACTAAGAGAGATGCAATAACAAAAACTTGAAGTTTATGTCCCCACCAACTTTATTTTTTCATGGAATACATAAACATTCAAGAAGGACATTTTTGAAATGGCACCTGAGGCAATCTGTAAACCAAAGCTAGTACAGCAGTATTTCTCAGACTCTTCTAATGAATCTCCCGCATCAACACGGGACAAGTGTGCTTGCTTAAGATTCAAATTTCTGGGCTCTACCTCAGACTTACCTAATCAGAGTCAAACCAAGGGAATCTGAACTTTTTTTTTTTTTTTGACAGGGTTTCACTCTGTTGCCCAGTGTGGAGTGCAGTGATGTGATCACAGCTCACTGCAACCTCTGCCTCCTGGGCTCAAGCCATCCTCCCACCTCAGCCTCCTGAGTAGCTGGGACCATAGGCATGCACCACCATGCCGGGCTGATTTTTGTATTTTTTGTAGAGAAAGAGTTTCACCATGTTGCTGAGGCTGCTCTCGAATTCCTGAGCTCAAGTGATCCACCCGCCTTGGTCTCCCAAAGTGCTGGGATTACAGGCGTGAGCCACCATGCCTGACTGGGAAATCTGCATTTTTAACATGCTTTCTACATGTAGTGTGGATCATTTGGGAGCCATTGCTCTAAGACTGTGCTTAAAATACGTGAGAATCATGGAATTTTAGTCAAATGAAATCACATCTGCCTCCAAGTCAATCAGTTGAAACTCTTATGACTACTGGATGCATTATAAGAAGAAGGGTGTGATGTGATGCTTAATAAGAATCAAATGGAAAAGGATCTCTTTGTGATAGGGAGCAAGCCTTTTATGGTTTCAGTGGCATCATAGCACCAGGTAGATTGTCCTTCCACTTCTGCCTATGGAAAAAGAGAGCAAAAGCCATGGAAAATAGTCCACCTTTGTTATTACCCAGCAAAGCATCCTCTTCTAAAAGATAAGCAAACCGCACCTCAATCCACAGCATTTTGTGCTTAGCCAAAAAGGAATTCAGTGTATACTGATGGCAGTTATCGTTTAGTTAAGTATAGAAAATGAGAGTTGATGAAATGGTAGTTCTCAACCATTTTCTGTCCTTTGTATGTATTTGAACACTTAAGATTTTGGGCAGCCTGCTTGAAGGGAATAAAAATCTTGGAAGGACCAAAGCCATGTTTCGGTGTTCTAAAATGACCCCACAGCTACCACTGTCTTCTTACCAGACTGACTTCAGTACTCCGCTACTCTATGAGGAGGTCTCATGGCTTGATGCCTTTTCTGAGCTCTCTTATATACTCCCTACACAAACTACATACACACAATGCTTCTTTGGAAAGAGTTTGACATCATGCCATGCCTCTTACTGACTGCTACACCTTGCTGTGTACTGTGTCACAGGACCTGTTCAGCACAATGGCATCTGACAGACATCACCATAATGCTTAGTAATAGCCAAAATAAAATCTCATTTAAAGTTCCAAAAGGCCAGCCACTAAGAATGAAGTACTGATGGACTCTACAATGTGGATGAACCTTGAAAACATTATGCTGAGTAAAATAAGGCAGGCACAAAAGCCACATAGTATATGATTCCATTTAAATGAAATGTCCAGAATAGACAAATCAATAGAAAGAGAAAGATCAGTGGTTGCTAGGGGTTAGAGGAGGAGGGAGCGACTGCTAATGGATATGAGATTTCCTTTTGGAGTGATGAAAATGTTCTAAAATTGGACAGACTTGATGGCTCACAATCTTTGTGGGTATACTGTAAAACATCAAATTATACATTTAAAAATGGTATATTTTATTGTATATAAATTAAATCTCAATAAAAGTGTTCTTAATCATAAAAAATTTTTGAGACACTCCTATGAAAATTTTGGTACATAAGTATTAACTGAGATAGTTAAAATTGGGTTAAGCATTCATTGATCAAGTGATGAAGTTAATAAAGTGCTGAAGTTCTATTTAAATCGTATGTTTTTTTTTCTTTTCTTTTTTTTTTTTTTTTTTTTTTTTGAGACTGTCTCGCTCTGTCACCCAGGATAGAGTGCAGTGGTGTGAACTCAGCTCACTGCCAGCTCCATCTCCTGGGTTCACGCCATTCTCCTGCCTCAGCCTCCTGAGTAGCTGGGACTACAGGCACCCACCCCTACACCCTGCTAATTTTTTTTTTTTTTTTTTTTTGTAGCGATGGAGTTTCACCGTGTTAGTCAGGATGGTCTCGATCTCCTGACCTTGTGATCTGCCTGCCCCGGCCTCCCAAAGTGCTGGGATTCTAGGCATGAGCCACCGCGCCTGGCCTAAATCTAATGCTTTTAAAAGATCTTATCATATACTGGGTCTCCTTGATTATATCTAACATGTATAATGGGTAATTAACACTTCTAAAAAAACTTTTCACATATAACACAAGATTTGAGAGTGCTTTGATCCTAAGCAAGATTAGGCATTGTACGAGACAGATTACAATCCATAGTGATGATTAAGGTTGAATTAGAATTAGTGAGAAGGATACTAAATTATCACCAACATTCATTTCTTAAAAAGTTGTTTCACAAGATATGGCTTATTCTGATTAATGGTTAATTGAGTCACATAATTAAAAAGAGATTTTTTTAAAAAAAAGATTAACTGTGAGAAGGAAATATGCTTATCAATATCTCATACACAGTTACGGTTTAAAGTAGATTAACTAAAACATATAATCGTTAACTTATGGCAGAGTTAGGGTTTTGGAAGAGGGCACCGAATTTATGTCAAAGATTGACTGGGTAACATCAAGTCTTGAGGTTATAATATCTTAATATACAGTGCTTATGGTCTAGACTAATGCTTATGGTCATTAACAGTTTTTGTTAGGTACAATATGACATATGACAGTATGAAAGAAGCTATGGGCCCTCCCTCTAAAATGCACATGTGCAGATCCCTACATTGCTTTTCCACAACATTTTTAGGAGGTTGACTCTAAAGTTCATCCATGGACTCTTCACCCAGTGCTGAGAACTCCATACCAACCTGGAGAATAGGTGAGTCCATACTAATGCTTGTTTTGGTCAAATCCAAGCTATTGTCAGTAATCCTATATTTGCTGAGATGATAAACTTTTTTTTTTTTTTAATGCACTCCCACAGTGTCTTGGGCAATTGACACTCTGTAGCACCAGTTGTGTCAGTTCCAAGATTGAACTTTAATTATCACATCTTTTTGGGATATGACAATTACTTAGAGGAAGTGGGATTGTGTGGGATTATAAGGTGTTCAATCACCACTTCCTGATGAAACAGGAAGCCTCCCTTAATTGGTGGCCTCTGATGTTCTTTCTACTCATACTTTAATGATCAGCTCTACAAATAAACATTCAAGTAGAAGCTGAGAAATTTTCTAAATGTGAGTGTTCTAACTCTTCAGAGCACACCTGGACCCAACTTACTGCATGAATCCAGGGAATTTGGTCAAACACTAAGCTTTGGTTTGAATGCTCCACAAAGAAGCCTCAATGTTTCCTCTTTGTTGACCATAAGTGATATATTTAGTTATCCAGAAGGGTAGTCAATCTGTCAGGGAAAATATCCTTAAGAAAATGAAGCGGGAAATTATGTTGGGCAGACCTAGGGGTTAGTGTGGATAGGCCCTTTTTCAAAACAGATTCCTAACTCAGTCAGAAAGTCTCACGTCCATGTGTTTTTCTGGGGAGAAACTTCCAAGGCAGCAATGTGAAAACCAACAGACTGGATGAAGGGGTGTGTAGCCATCTGGTTTGCTCACAAGCAGAATTGCTCTTTTTATCAGAATTATTTTCAGATTTCTGTCTAGAGGAGTTGGCCATTTTCAATACCAAGTCAATATTAACCCTCTTCTTAAACAATTCTGTTCAAAATTCTCCTAATAAAGACACTGGGAGATCTTTCTCTTTTTTTGCCTCAAGAGAGGAAACAGAGACCTGGTGAAATTGAGTGACTAATGTCCAGGATGTGGAAGGGGACATTCATCATTGGGATTTCCCGGGGACTCCAAAGGGTTAGGAACTATGCATCCCAATGATTGGCTGCCTGAGGGTGCTCTCACCTCAGACTGAGCTTTCCATTCAAGTGGAAACAAAAGTTGAGCTCTAAAAAGGTGACTCTCAGTGTCTTTAGAACTGACTTACTTCGTTGTTGCGGCCAAAGCCTCTTTGTTCTTCCCATCCCCCAGCTGAAGTAGGTGAAGGAGGCTTTTGGACAACGGGTCATACAAATAGCTTTGCCTGTCATAGAGTCAAAGAGAACACAACAGCTTTGCTCCACTTTTTTGCTCTAATCACTCATAGCACTTCCCTCCCAGAATTTTGAATATTTCACATCTACGGAGAACAGATTGCCTGTAGGTTTCTGTTGGGGACAAAAAACAGTGGTGGTGTTGGTGGTAGGAAGCTGAGTTTATTTTTCTTGCCTTTTTTTTTTTTTTTCCTGGGACTCTTCTATATATACTCGTTCTTACTTTGAGCCAAATGGTAGGACAGGTTTCTTTTCACTTCCTGCCTAATTGGAGTAAGTTTCCATAGTTGAGTCCTGGTAAGAATGCCCTAGTACTTGGGAAGGGTCACTAGAAAGTGGAAACACTTTCTCATGACCAGGAGAGGAAATTAAAGGCAGTAACTATCAGCAACTATTATGGGTACCAACATTTTTTTTTCCTTCCATGTAAAGGGCAAAATTCAGAGGAAGAAGACAGGGCTCAGATTGTTGTTGTAAAGTTGAATTCTGAGGGAAAACTGTAAGCAAAGAGTAGTGAGTGAAATTTTCACTTTTTTTTCTACCATCGTTGCCCGTGTTGGGCTGTGCCTGGTAAACCAGTGGGGTGGTTCCTGTTGAAAGAGCTCGCTTTTAGTTTTCCTGCAGTGTGGAGTGAGGCTTGTTGTTTGAGCAGATATATCAAATTCTAATGCTTCCTTTTAAATGGAGAATAATAATAATATAATTTTAAAAGAAACCTTCTACTTAGAATGATGTGACCTCGGGTTCCCAGGAAAAATGGAGAGAAACAAAGCATGTGCTACTTTTACATTTCGGAAATTAATTTGTATTCATGGCCTGTGTATACCCATTTTTCCAAACATAAGGTGAATTTTTTTGTCTCTAAAATTACTTCCCAGAAAAAAAGGAAGTCACCTTTTGTAACACATCCTTATTTATTCATCTTTTGGTGCTCTCTTGATACCAAACTTGGAATAAAAAACTACTGTTAGTGGAAGATGAATTAGGGGTGAAATGATCTAAGTTAATGTCTGTTGTGGATGCTTATGAAGATCATCTATTAGAACTAGTTAAAAAAAGAAGAAAAGAAATTTATCACTGATTTAGTAGTTATTCTTGAAGTTTTTAGCCCTGAAATGCAAGTGTTAGATATTTAAAAAAATAGTCCTTTTAGAGATCAAGTAAAACTGCAATTCAGTAAGTGATACATTATGGGGATTACAAATACAGTCGTACAGGAAATGAAAAAATGACTGCATGTGATGCAAATGGGTGTTGGTGACTTGGGATAACATTTCTAGTGACAGCATTGTGCATGGACTCAGTGTTAAATCTCAAATAACTTGGAAGTGACGATGATGTGCCGGGAAAACTGTTGGATTAGTCACAAAATGACAGTGGTGAGGAATAACATTGTTTTACAAAATGAAAGCAGAAAAATACAGTATTTTAAAAATCAACAGATTATTTTATAAATATGATTTTAAATACGTATGCATAACTAGTTAACTAAACACTCTGAGTAGATACAATGTATGTGCCCATATCCCTACATCACGTGTATATTTTTGTGGCCAAATGGGAGACTTCCTAGGGTTGTCATGTGTTTAGTCATATGAAGCAGGTAGATCAATCTTAGAACTACAGATTCTTAGGAGATCATGTATTCAAGAGGCATCATGTGGCCAAAACGATACTTTCCCATTTTACAGATGAAGAACTAAATTATTAACTTAAGTTCACAAGGTTACTTGCCGTTTCCCCTATGCTCCCCCTCTCAGTGGAGTCTTTCTTTCAAGAAATGATCAAACCCTGGCAAACAGAGAAGAAAGATGAAGAAAAATGGTCTTAAGGTCCTACTTTGTGGTAGAAGCTTTTACCTGTGAGAAGCTGCTGTAGTTCTCTACACACACACACACACACACACACACACACTCTCACACACACACATACATATGAGTGAATCCCTTCATTCAAGCCAGGTGCTACCAATTACTGACCTCCCTCTGCGAGACTCAATTTCACAAACTGGAATTGGCTCTAACACAACAGGAAATTTATAAAAGCTCCATGCCCGAGGCAGCTGCCTGCTCCAGTGGAATGTAGGGGTTATTCCCATAAGAATTGCAGGTATTATGAAATGCATTCGCCCTCCCCGACTCTGCAGGCCGAAGACTCGTGTTTCCTAAAATCGCTCGTGGGACAGTTCTACAATGAATAAAGGATAGTCTCAAAACCATGGCATTGGCCCTTGGGTTATAAAGTCTCTACAAGATTTAACTCACAAAACAGGCGGGTGCTAAAAAGCAATGGGGGAGCCCAAATGAATATGAGAAAGAATCATCCCAAAAGGAAATGAGCCATTCCCTGGGGCTTTGGGTATGGTTGGATACTAATCAGTTGAATAATTGATATGGAAGTTCCAGAGTCCCACTCACACAGAGTGTTCCTAGTTTAGAGTGACTAAAAAGGTCAAAGGATTCCTTACTGAAAGTTTTTCTCCTGCCAGTAACATCCTGTTGCTACCAATCAAGGAGGTGAGAGTGGCAAATGGTTCAGGGATTCAAGGTAAGGACCTCGTGCTGGATGAATGGGAACAGGTCTGATAAGCTGGCGGGAAACACACACACACACACACACACACACACACACACACACACACATACACACACACAGAGAGAGAGAGAGATGAACAGGTACAAGCTAGGTCATTGAAGGGGCCCAAATGCTGAAAGAAGGTGGGAGATTTAAGTGGCCATGGTTATTGTTGACTTCAGACAGAAGAAAGGACTTCACAGTCAGCCAGGGTTTCAAAAAGCAGGGGGTGGTCAAATGGAGATTGTATTTAGCCAAAAATGCTTTTTCTGCAATTAGCTGGACTCTAAAGGCAATTTTACCTCTCCAGTACTTTTTTGGCATATTCCTGTTACGTAGCCCACTTTTATGTGTCAGGAAAAATTTCTCTCTCTTCTCAGATAAATTATACATCCCATCGTGCCAGTTTCTGTAACAATTCTCTTTCCTCAATATTGGTTATTTCAATGTACTACCTCTCATGATTGATAACAATTGTTGAAGTAAGCATTTCTAAAACCTGCGTATATCTGATAATTTGATACGTTTATCAACCAAAAGAGGCATTTTGAGGCAATATAAATTTGGAATGGAGCATCTGGAGAAAGCTACCCCAGTCAGTATTTCCCTCTCCCCTTTTCCATTTTGTCTTCTGTGACTCTTGACAAAAGCAAATCTCATTCAACCAACCAACTAGATTAAAAAGAAATCTTACCCCTCCCCTTGCGGGGAAAAACACTCACAAAAAAGTTAAGTTTAAGCGAAAACTATGTAAGTATTCATTGTGGCTGAATATATTTCTAGTGTTTCTTATTCTAGGTTTATTTCATGTGAAAAGCACTATTTGCCTATGTAGATAGAGTGTACCTTCTGGGAATCCCAGACACCTGCATTCTTACTCTGTTCTTGATTTACTGAATTTCTAGGTAAATCGCCAAACTTCTTATTCTCCACTTTTTTGTACAAAAAAGAGCCTGGAAATTGTTATTCTCTTCTATCACTGGGTGAGAAATATGGGTGATTATAAAATGCTTCTCCAGTAGTTTCTTTGGGGAAGGAAAAATGCAATGATAACCAGTGGAAAGTCTTACTAGCATTGCTAAGAGCATTGAATTGGCATTAGCATTCATGGTAAAGCTTGTTTGCACTCATGAGTATGGAAATCAGGTGATTTCTGTTCTGTTCATTTACTTTCTTTTCATCTGCTGGCTAATGTGAAAGTAAGCTGCTGTGGTCTCTGGTTATCTTTGGACTTTTTATCTGTATAGGATTGCCAAAAAGTTCAAAGCAGGTGTTATGGAGCATGGCCAGGGACTAGATGGGGAAATAGGCTGAGGGACCCATGCATGGCCCTTGATTTTCAGGGGTCAGAACTCATATATGAGGGATGACTGAATAACAGGTGAGATGTTGACCTGATGTATCCCAGAGTTAATTGTTCCTTATATGCTTCCTGTGCTGGCCTTGAAACTAGCACCAGATGTTCCTCAAAAAGGACTTGTACACACATGTTCATAGCAACTTTATTCATAATAGCTCCAAACTGGAAACAACCCAAATGCTCCTCAACAGCTGACTGGGTAAATACATGGTGGTACATTTATGTAAATAGAATACTACAGCAACAATACAAAGGAATGAACAACTTTTCTTAAAGCAAATCAGAGACCTTTGAAAACAGGACTCTGTGTTAGTTTTCTACAGTTGTATAACAAAATACCACAAATAGCAGCTTAAAACAACACTCATATATAACTCATGGTTCTGTAGGTCAAAAGCCCAAACATGGGATGGCTGTGTTCTTCACTCAGGCTTTTAGAAGGCTGAAATAAAGGTGTTGGGCTTTCCGAAGGACACAGAGAAGAATGTGCCTTCAGGCTCATACAGGTTGTAGGCAAATTCAGTTCCTGGCAATTATAGGTCCAAGGTACCTGTTTATTTGCTGTCAGCTGGAGGCCTATTCTCAGCTCCTAGAGCTGCCCACATCCACGGCCATGTGTCCCCCTCTATCTTCCAAGCCAGCAATGGAGCATCTCTCTTTCATCAAATCTGTCTCATGCTTCAAGTCTCTTTCTTCAGAATAGCCCTGTCTTTTTTTTTTTTTTTTTTTTTTGAGATGGAGTTTCTCCCTTGTCACCCAGGCTGTAGTACAGTGGTTCGATCTCCACTCACTGCAACATCCGCCTTCCTGGTTCAAGTGATTCTCCTGGCTCAGCCTCCCGAGTAGCTGAGATTACAGGCGCCTGCCATCACGCCTGGCTAATTTTTGTATTTTTCAGTAGAAACGGGGTTTCATCATGTTGGCCAGGCTGCTCTCGAACCCCTGGCCTAAGATGATCTGCCCACCTCAGCCTCCTAAAGTGCTGGGACTACAAGTGTGAGCCACCACGCCCGGCCAGCCCTGTCTTTTTTAATGGGTTCATTTGGTCAGGCCAGGCCTATTGAGGAAAATCTCCTTATCTTAAAGTCAACTGATTTGAGACCTTAATTATATCTGCAAAATGCTTTTACAGGAGCACCTGGATTTGCGTTTGATTGAATACCTGGGAGATGTGCGTACATCAGGGGCTGGGTATCCTGAGAACCATCTTAGAATTCTGCCTACCACACTCTTAACTTCACTACTTTCTCTGCTCTGTTAAAACATAGACCATACAAAAAAAACTACTATCAAGGAATAGATCTCACCCACTGGGTCTAGTACCATCACTTTAATTATGGAACCAGAAGATGGCATAGAGGTGGATACAATTGTCAATATAATCTCATCTTTGGTGAAGGGGAGAAAATTTTATAAGGAACAATATATACATAAGTTGACTAGGGGAAAAAAAGGGATCATAATACTTAAAAATATTAATGGTGTTTAAAAAATATTTTCCAAATGTTCTCCAATAAGCATGAGCTACTCTGGCAATCAGATACCAAATGTTATTTTTAAAGTACTCTTATAACTCTATATCACAATTTTCATAGCTACCTATCATGGAATTATTAAGCTTGATTGTATCTAAACCATTGGTAAAATTACCCTTGAGTCTATCTAAGACATTGGTCTAAGAACCTTTTTTCCATAAAGGTGATTCAGAAAATGATGTTTATAAGCTGCATTTTAAAAACTTAACATAATATATTTTTATTACATGAAATGTATAACTGTATTGCCTTATACCTATAATTACCTTTTTTATTGACTACAAAAATATCAATGAGAAAATTTTGTACTTCCTTTTAGACGGAGTCTCGCTCTGTCACCTAGGCTGGAGTGCAGTGGGGCAATTCTCCTGCCTCAGCCTCCAGAAATAGAAATACAGAGCTAAGTTTCTTGTCATTCAACCTTCATTTGTAGAGCACTTTAAAGTTTCTATAATTGATGTCTATGTAACAATTCAACTTTACCTTTGAGGCTTGGTGTTGTGTTACCTGGCCAAAGACACAAAGTGACTTAGAGGCAGAAATGAGGTTAGAAACAATTCTGGTGCTGTGACATGATCCTCCCTCCCTACCTATTTTTAGGGTAGAGGACAAGTATAGTAGAGGCAGAGTATATCTATCTTGAATTGGGAAACCCAGGCAAGAACTTTAGGTCCTACCCATTCTTACTGTGGAAACCAAGCCTTGATAGAGCTATATACGAGATAAGTCAAAAACTTTCGTTTTCTTATTTGATCTCGTATTGGAGACCCTCTATCAAAAAGGTGCTAGAATACACTGGAGTATATTTGACACTGAGTCTCACTCTGTCACCCAGGCTGGAGTGCAGCGGCATGATCTCAGCTCACTGCAAACTCTGCCTCCCAGGTTCAAGTGATTCTCCAGACTCAGCCTCCCAAGTAGCTGGGATTACAGGCGTCCGCCACCACGCCTGCCTAATTTTTGTATTTTTAGTAGGGACGGGGTTTCACCATGTTGGCCAGGCTCGTCTCAAACTCCTGACCTCAAATGATCTGCTCACCTCGGCCTCCCGAAGTGCTGGGATTACAGGCATGAGGCACCACACCTGGGCTTTTTTTTTTTTTTTCCCCCAAAAAAGGAGGCGCTGAAAAAGAAGCTATTTCATGAGTGTTCAATGAATATGTTTGTTTTCACATACATACAAGGCAATACTGGTGAAGAATCACAAATCCCACTCTCTCATCTTCAGGTGCACCTCATTCTTTGATTCTGGGTGCAGAGGTTAATGTATGCTGCTGCCATTTTATTCCAATAATCCATGGTCAACCAAGCTAACCACATCTGCTTTGTCTATTTTGGCCATGATGTCAAGACCCTTAAAATTGCATGTCTTGATTTGGGACTGTGCCTGGTGGTGAAATCCTATACAGCTTTATTTCTTTTGTTTGCAGTTTATGATCTTTTCTAGGAGAGGCACTGGAACTGAGTGGGGGGAAGTTACATCAGATCCATGGTTTTCTTGATTAGATTATAGGTTCCAAAATAAACTGCCCCTTATGAAATATAGCTAAATACTGGCAGATAGTAGGTAGTCTTTCTTCTCCAATCTCTTGAAAAAGAAGAACTGAAATCTTTAGCAACCTTTATTTCCAGAGAGCACACATGGTACAAATTAAATTAAGCCATCCTTTAATTTATGTGAATAATCAAGAAATGGCAACTGACAGTGTTCATAGATCAATTTAAATCTGTTAACATATGTAAACTTTGGGCAACAAAAGTACATCTGCTTCATGAACATACTGTCATCCTCTTTCTGATTTCAAACCCTTGCAGGATTTTGCTCCCTATGTTGTAGTCAAACATGATCAAAAGTACGTGGCCTGGAAGGCTTAGGATAATGGGGCAGGTAATGAAGTTTTCCTGAAAATACTCCATTCAACACAGTTAAGTTCAAGGAGGTGGAAATTACTTTAACTTGTAATAGCTCATTAAATTAACTCTCCAATTATAGAGGCCTCTGCAATGTGATTCTTAATTAAAGCTAGTGATTAATTCATGGTACTGATAGCAGAATGATGGCCCTTGTTTTCCTTTTCAATGAAGTAACAGATATATGTAATGGTACTTGTTTATAACCATCTTGGGGAGGATTTCTGGGCAAGGTGGTCACTATATTTGGCAACAAATGAAGTGACTTCGGATCTTGATACTCTGTAAAATCTCAAAGTAACTTTCCTTTTAGAAGTCTAGTAGTATAACACTGATGGAAAATCAAAAGCAGCCATTCTTATATCCTGTGGGAAAAAAATATATCTGCAGTAAGTCCCTCCTGAAAATAAAGATAACAATGATATTTACATCATAGAATTTGTGTGAAGATTAAGTGAGATAATTTTAAATGAGTTTAAATGATGAATTGAGATAAATGAGTTCCTATAAAGCAAGTTCTCCATTCATATTAGCTAATAAAAACAATCATAATAATAATATAAATATTTATTAGCTAATGATTAATTATTCTTCTGAAGGAAGCTTAATCCAGAAGAGGAACTTAAATTCGGTCTTCAAGACTGGGTAGCTGAAAAGTATGTTAGCAAGCTCAGATGGTTCAAGTTCCAGATGTTCCTCTTATAAACTGTGTGTCCTTGGACAAGATACTCAAACTTTCAGAGGCTCAGTTGTTTAAACTCAAACTAACCTTTTTCTGACTTCAAAGCTGGAATGTTTTCACTTGCTATATTAATAATATTTTAACCTTTTTTCAAGTTTAAGCTTTTTAGATAAAATCTTTTATTAAGAATAGATTTGTGGCCGGGCGAGGTGACTCACGCCTGTAATTCCAGCACTTTGGGAGGCCAAGGCAGGCAGATCA
>NW_012103698.1:5967129-6067355 GCF_000951045.1 Mandrillus leucophaeus
GCCCGTAGTCCCAGCTACTCGGGAGGCTAAGGCAGGAGAATGGCTTGAAGCCGGGAGGCGGAGCTTGCAGTAAGCCGAGATTGCGCCACCGCACTCCAGCCTGGGCGACAGAGCGAGACGCTGTCTCAGAAAAAAAAAAAAAAAAAAGAATAGATTTGTTTCTTGAGTGATTAGCTCTGTCAGTTTCTAGCAGAAAACAGATGGCAGACGCAAAGTAAGATTCCAGGAGAGTTTGTTTACAAAAAGACTGTAAAGGTGTGTGTGCGGTGGGAGATACAGCATAATGGAATCACAAGATACCACGCAGCCAGCTGAGGCTACGGGCTGTGGATGAAGTGTCCCTACACCTAGATCTGGAAGGATCAGAAGAGGGAGCAGTTCCTGGGCCTGAACAAAAAATTGTGTGGAGAAGGTCACCGGGAGAGGCACGTTGACCCTAGATGAAAGGATCTGTCCAACCCAGGGCCACCTCACAGGGAGGAGGCCAGAAGAGTACACACCTTATCTCTCTCTCGTCCCACCCTCTGATCTCCCGCCAAGGCTCTCACTGGCTAAAACCCAGTGGGCGGCCAGAGGGCGGGGTAGTCTTGTTTGTGTGGTCCTCCTAGGTCAGCCCAGCAAGGCACAGAGAACCATGGAGACTGGATCTGGAAGGCCAAGTAGAAGGCATCCAGCACAACACACATGAAAAATGCACTGACGGTAATTACAGACAGTCGGCTTTTTCTGCAAATAGAGATGTAATTTAGGAACACAGTTTCTCTTCAGATGTGAAGAAAGTGACTTCAAATTTGGCTTTCTTGGACCTCTCTCTGGCCACTGTGTGGCATTGAGCCTGCCTTTGGCAACTGCATCTGTTGCTGCTAGTGGAAGAGCTGTGCTCCTGCAGCAAGTCTTAGCAGGGATCCGGCAGTCGGTCGCCTCTTAGAAGCAAGGTCCTTCTTACACCCTGATGAAAAAGGCAGCTTCCTTGCAAGGTCACTGGGGAAACACTTACCTATTCTCAGCTTTTCCAGGGAAAAGGCAGGTATCTATACCTTTGGAGAGGTGCCATGGGAGTTTGCTATAAAGGATTTCTTGGTATCTTTCAAAACAAAATAAACAAGAAAACTAAAAGAAAGTGAAAGGAGGAATATCAACCTGTGAATATTGAAGGGTCCTGGAAGGGTCCGGGGTAGAAGAAAGAAGAAGAAAGAAAAGAAAAGGATCAAAACTTGCTGGTGTTCAGATTGATTATCCAGATTTTAGTACATTTTGGAAGATATTGGCATGCCATATACAGTATTTATAATTTCATATATTTACAAATATTTTTCTCCCACTAAATAGCTATAAACCATTCCTGATAATAAATCAATTATATTTTAGTTTCTTATAAATGTACAGTGTTCCAGATTGAATTGTTTCTTCCTGTCTCTTTTTCTTCTTTTGATAGTATGCATTAATACTGTGTTAAGTTATATTCTGAACTCTTCTTTATTGATACATGATAATTGTACAAATTTCTGGGGTTATATGTGATACTTTGATACATGCATACAATGTGCAACAATCAAATCAAAGTAATTGGGATATCTATTACCTCGAACATTTATTATTTATTTGCATTGGGAGCTTTCCAAATCCTAGCTATTTTGAAATACACAATAAATTATTGTTGACTATAGACATCTTTCTGGGCTGTCAAACACTAGAACTTATTTCTTCTAACTGTATTTTTGAAATCTATTAACCAACTTCTTTTCATTCCACTACGCCCCCCAACCATTTCCACACCATTTTACCCTCCCCCTCCATGAGATCAACATTTTTTTTCAGTCCCACAATGAATGAGAGCATGTGATATTTATCTCTCTATGCCTGGCTTATTTCACTTAACATAATGTCCTCCAGTTCCATCGACGTTGCTGCAAATGACAGGATTTCATTATTTTATATGGATGAATAATATTTCATTGTGTATATATATATATTTTTTCTTTCTATGTTTTCTTTATCCATTCATGTGTTGATAGATACTTAAGTTGATTCCATATCCTGGCTATTGTGAATAGTGCTGCAATAGACATAGGAGTGCAAATACTCTACTCTGAACTCTTACGTAGGTACAAACTTCAGCATATCTGCTGTCCCAGAGAATCTTTGATACTGCGTTCACTTTCTCTCTTTCTAAAAGTTCATTATCATGGTCTTTGTAGTTGTAGTCCACCTACCTGCTTTTAGTTTCAGTTTTTTTTTTTTTTACCTTTTAGTCAGGTTGATACACAAATCTTCTGTATACAGTATTCAGAAAGCAGGTATTGTAGAATCTGCTAATTCCTTTAGCTGAGGCTAATTGTTGTGCCTGGGAGTTCCACTATAAAGAAGAAAGGGCAGTCCTGTTATATTGAATTCACCAACTATGGGTAGGAACTTGAATGTGAGGCAGTATAAGTGACTCATCCTAATTATAGATCAAGTTCAAGGTCCAGCGAGGACCACAACCTGGAGTCTCAGCACAATGCTTTTTAAAAATTATTCTTTATATTTTTCTTAGCATATTTTTCACCTAAGTGGTGAAATTGATGATAACCAAGTTATAGTTTCCTTGCATGAGTCTTCTGTTCTTGCCAAATTCATTTCTCATTCCCCATGCCTTCTCTATGTTTTCTATATTCTCACCTGGAATTCCCTTCTCTCAAAAGTTTTGCAAATTCTGTGAAATTTAAGCCCTACGTATTTAGTGAAACCTGCCTTCACTTTCTTGGTGAAGGAGATTTTTCTCAATTTTGAATGCTTGCAGTGGCTAGCTATATATCACTTCCTTTCACTTAATCATATATAGTACCAAATTAGGACTTCATGATATTTTTAAAATTTGTGCTTATTTGTTTAAGGATTTTCTAATGCACATGTATAGGGGAACTATATATATTATGCCTTCTTGTATTTCTTCTTATCCCCTGGCATATACTCATACTGAGGGAATATTGGTCAAGTACATTAACAAAGCATGGCGGAAAGAGGACTAAGGGATCTGCAGTCAACATGGTGGATGAAACACATGAGTCATCTCATGCAAGTCAACTAAATTGACAGTAAAGAAGTGACAAAGATTTAAACTCATTCAACGAGAAACAAGATTTGAAGTGTAAAAGAGAGATTTCATCGAAATTTAAAAGACATTATGACTTAGTAAAAGAGGGAAGGCCAAAAATGAAAGTGCACCTGTAGGACGTGGGATGAAAGGAAACAAGTGGATTCTTGCTGATGAACTTAAGAAAAACTCAGGAATTGGAGGCAAGATACTCCGGAAGTGGGTATGAGTGGAGCTGAAAATTGGGTTCTATAAAGGAAGAATTAGATCTCCTGATTCCTCCTCAAATCAGTTCAGCTGTGACTCCTCCATCTCCTCTGGCAGAAGGTTGAAATAAAGCATATCTTTTAAAGAGGTTTAACCAGCAGGGTTTTGGATTAAAGAACACAAGAAGCATATGAGAATATGTGTGAGAAACAGTATTGAAAATTGAGGGATTAGGCCGGGCATGGTGGCTCACGCCTGTAATCCTAGCACTTTGGGAGGCAGAGGTGGGCAGATCACGAGGTCAGGAGATCGAGACCATCCTGGCTAACACGTGAAACCCCATCTCTACTAAAAATACAAAAATATTTAGCTGGGTGTGGTAGTGGGCACCTGTGGTCCCAGCTACTTGGGAGGCTGAGGCAGGAGAATGGCGTGAACCCAGGAGGCGGAGCTTGCAGTGAGCTGAGATCGCGCCACTGCACTCCAGCCTGGGTTACAGAGTCAGACTCTGTCTCAAAAAAAAAAAAAAAAAAAAAAAAAAAAAAAAATAGAGGTATTAATGACAATCTGCTGCCTGAGGAATGTGAACCTCGGCTTCCTTTCCTTACATGGCATATAGAACACTTGCAGCCAGGCAGGCGATAGAGGGATTTATCTGGAAAATCTGACTGGCTTAGGAAAAAAAAAAAACCTACAGTCACTAACAGTTGGTATACCCAGTAAATATTCCTGGTCATACTACAGTAAGGCCAACCAGTTATCAAACTCTAACCAAACATATGAATTACCCCAAATGCTTTTTATCAGCTCTTGGGTGCCTTGTTTAAATATAAACAGACAATAAAGGCTTACCAGATTCTTCTAATATAAAAAAGAGACTAAATCGAACAAATATTTTTTAAAAAGATAATTTAGCAAGTAGAAAATTTCAGGAGAAAAATATCGTCAGAAAAATAAAGAAGAAATTGCATTATGAGACCTGTAAGGCACAAGGAAACTTGTTTGTAAGTTAAAATATGAGAGCAGAAGTAAAAGCATTCAGCATAAGGATTGGAAGATACCTAAAGGTGAAGAAACCTAAAAGAAGTGAAGAAAAGTGAGAAGGAAAAGATAAAATGATTAGAGTATTCATCCACAAGATCTAGCCTCAACCAAAATAAATGTCACAAGAAGAGAACAGAAAATGAAGAAGGGATTATCAAAGAAATAATAAGAGAACTTTCCAAAACTGAAAGATACAAATCTCTAGTTTGAAAGGGTCTAACAAGTTCCCAGAACAGTAAATTTTTTCCAACGTTTTTATTTTTAAAATTTATTATTTTTATTATTTTATTTTACTTTAAGTTCTGGGATACAAGTGCAGAATATGTAGGTTTGTTACATAGATATATGTGTGCCATGGTGGTTTGCTGCACCTATCAACCAGTCATCTAGGTTTTAAGCCCCGTATGCATTAGGTATTTGTCGTAATGCTCTTCCTCCCCTCGCCCCCGACCCACCGACTGGCCCTGGTGTGTGATCTGCCCCGTGTTCACGTGTTCCCATTGTTCAGTTCCCACTTATGAGTGAGAGAACACGTGGTGTTTGGTTTTCTGTTCCTGTGTTAGTTTGCTGAGGATGATGGCTTCCAGCTTCATCCATGTCCCTGCAAAGGAAATGATCTCATTCCTTTTTATGGCTGCATAATATTCCATGGGGTATATGTACTACATTTTCTTAATCCAGTCTGTCATTGATGGGCATTTGGGTTGGTTCCATGTCTTTGCTATTGTAAATAGTGCTGCAATAAACATGCATGTGCATGTGTCTTTATAGTAGAATGATTTATATTCCTTTGGGTACATAACTAGTAAGGAGGTTGTTGCATCAAATGGTATTTCTGGTTCTAGATCCTTGAGGAATTGCTGCACTGTCTTCCACAGTGGTTGAACTAATTTACATCCCCACCAACCATGTAAAAGTGTTCCTGTTTCTCCACAGCCTTGCCAGTATCTATTGTTTTCTGCCTTTTTAATAATTGCCATTCTGACTGGGGTGAGATGGTATCTCATTGTGGTTTTGATTCGTATTTCTCTAATGATCAGTGATGGTGAGCTTTTTTTCTTGTTTGTTGGCCTAATAAATGTCTTAGTTTTAGAACTGTCCATATCCTTTGCCCACTTTTTGATGGTGCTTTTTTTTCTTGTAAATTTATTTAAGTTCCTTGTAAATTCCGGATATTAGACCTTTGTCAGATGTGTAAATTGCAAAAAATTTTCTCCCATTCTGTAGGTTGCCTGTTCACTCTGATGATAGTTTCTTTTGTTGTGCAAAAGCTCTTCAGTTTAATTAGGTCCCATTTGTCAATTTGACTTTTGTTGCAATTGCTTTTGACATTTTCATCATGAAGTCTTTGTCCATGCCTATGTCCTGCACGGTATTGCCTAGGTTTTCTTCTAGAGTTTTTATGGTTTTAAGTCTTATGTTTAAGTCTTTAATCCATGTTGAGTTAATTTTTGTATGTGATGTAAGGAAGGGGTCCAGTTTCAGTTTTCTGCATATGGCTAGCCAGTTTTCCCAGCACCATTTATTAATAGGGAATCCTTTCCCCGTTGCTTGTTTTTGTCCAGCTTGTCAAAGATCACATTTTTATAGATGTGTGGTATTATTTCTGAGATCTTTGTTCTGTTCCATTGGTCTCTATGTCTGTTTTGATACCAGTACTATGCTGTTTTGGTTACTCTGGCCTTGTAGTATACTTTGAAGTCAGGTAGCATGACGCCTCCAGCTTTGTTCTTTTTGCTTAGGATTGTCTTGGCTGTAGGGGCTCTTTTTTGGTTCCCTGTGAAATTTAAAGTAGGTTTTTCTAATTCTGTGAATAATATCTTGATGAGAATAGCATTGAATCTATAAATTACTTTGGGCAGTATGGCCATTTTCAAGATATTGATTCTTCTTATTCATGAGGATGGAATGTTTAACATTTGTTTGTGTTTTCTCTTATTTCCTTGAGCAGTGGTTTGTAGTTCTCCTTGAAGAAGTCCTTAACATCCCTTGTTAGCTGTATTCCTAGGTGTTTTATTCTCTTTGTAGCAACTGTGAATGAGAGTTCATTCATGATTTGACTCTCTGTTTGTCTACTACTGGTGTATGGAAATACTTGTGATTTTTGCACATTGATTTTGTATACTGAGACTTTGTTGAAGTTGTTTATCAGCTTAAGGAGTTCTGGGGCTGAGATGATGGGGTTTTCTAAGTATACAATCATGTCATCTGCAATCAGAGACAATTTGGCTTGCTCTCTTCCTATTTGAATACGCTTTATTTCCCTCTCTTGCCTGATTGCCCTGGCCAGAACTTCCAGTACTATGTTGAATAGGAGTGGTGAGAGAGAGCATCCTTGTCTTGCACCAGTTTTCAAAGGGAATGCTTCCAATTTTTCCCCATTTAGTATGCTATTGGCTGTGGGTGTGTCATAAATAGCTCTTATTATTTTGAGATATGTTCCATGAGTACCTACTTTATTGAGAATTTTTAACATAAAGGGATGTTGATTTATCAGAGGCCTTTTCTACATCTATTGAGATGATCATGTGGTTTTTGTCATTGGTTCTGTTATGTGATGGATTACATTTATTGATTTGTATATGTTGAACCAGCCTTGCATCCCAGGGGTGATGCTGACTTAATCATGGTGGATAAGCTTTTTGATGTGTTACTGAATTTGGTTTGCCAGTATTTTATTGAGGATGTTTGCATAGATGTTCATCAGGGATATTGGCCTGAAGTTTTCTTTTTTTGTGTGTCTCTGCCAGGTTTTGGTGTCAGGATGATGCTGGTCTCATAAAATGAGTTAGGAAGGAGTCCCTCCTTTTCAATTGTTTGGAATAATTTCACAAGGAATGGTACGAGCAACTCTTTGTATCTTTGGTAGAATTCAGCAGTGAATCTGTTTGGTCCTGGGCTCTTTTTGTTGGTAGACTATTACTGCCTCAATTTCAGAACTTGTTATTGGTCTATTCAGGGATTCAACTTCTTCCTGGTTCAGTCTTGGGAGGGTGTATGTGTCCAGGAATTTATCCATTTCTTCTAGGTTTTTGAGTTTATTTGTGTAGAGGTGTTTATAGTATTCTCTGATGGTAGTTGGTATTTCTGTGGGGTCAGTAGTGACCCCTTTATCATTTTTTACTGTGTCTATTTGATTCTTCTCTCTTTTCTTCTTTATTAATCTAACTAGCAGTCTATCTATTTTGTTAACCTTTTCAAAAAACCAGCTCCTGGATTCATTGATTTTTTGTTTGTTTGTTTTTTAGATGGAGTCTCACTCTGTCACCAGGCTGGAGTGCAGTGGCACGATCTCAGCTCACTGCAACCTCCAACTCCCTGGTTTAAGCAATTCTCCTGTTTCAGTCTCCCAAGTAGCTGGGATTACAGGCATGCACCACCACGCCCAGCTAATTTTTGTATTTTTAGTAGAGATGGGGTTTTACCATGTTGGCCAGGATTGTCTCGATCTCCTGACCTCATGATCTGCCTGCTTCTGCCTCCCAAAGTGCTGGGATTACAGGTGTGAGCCACAGCGCCCGGCCCCAAACTCTTCTTACACATCAGAATCAGGCCAGATTCATTGATTTCTTGCATGTTTTTTCATGTCTCTATCTCCTTCAGTTATGCTCTGATATTAGTTATTTCTTGTCTTCTCCTAGCTTTTGGATTTGTTTGCACTTTCTTCTCTAGGTCTTTTAATTGTGATGTTAGGGTGTCAGTTTGAA
This sequence comes from Mandrillus leucophaeus, assembly GCF_000951045.1. Taxonomy (NCBI): domain Eukaryota; kingdom Metazoa; phylum Chordata; class Mammalia; order Primates; family Cercopithecidae; genus Mandrillus; species Mandrillus leucophaeus. The sequence continues at coordinate 5,975,164 of NW_012103698.1, forward strand.
ATCTTTCTAGCTTTATTTAGTGCTATAAATTTCCCTCTGAACACTGCTGTAGCTGTGTCCCGGAGATTCTGGTACATTGCCTCTCTGTTCGCACTGGTTTCAAAAAACTTCTTGATTTCTGCCTTAATTTCATTATTTACCCAGAAGTCATTGCAGGTTGTTCAATTTCCATGTAGTTGTGTGGTTTTGAGTGAGTTTCTTAATCCTGAGTTCTAATTTGATTGCACTGTTGTCTGAGAGACTGTTATGATTTCTGTTCTTTTGCATTGGCTGAGGAGTGTTTTTCTTTCAATTATGTGGTCAATTTTAGAATAAGTGCCATGTAGCTACTGAGAAGAATGTATATTCTGTTGAAGGTATATTCTATTGTGGAGAGTTCTATAGATGTCTGTTAGATCCACTTGATCCAGAGGTGACTTTAAGTCCTAAATATCCTTGTTAATTTTCTGTCTCGTTGATCTGTCTAATATTGACAGTGGGGTGGTAAAGTCTCCCACTATTATTGTGTGGGATTCTAAACCTTTTTGTAGGTCTCTAAGAACTTGTTTTATGAGTCTTGGTGCTCCTGTATTGAGTGCATATATATTTAGGATAGTTAACTCTTCTTGTTTAATTGATCCCTTTACCATTATATAATGCCCTTGTCTTTTTTTTTTTTTTAAAGTCTCTTTTTTCAGATACTAGGATTGCAACCACTGCTTTTTTTTCTTTTTGCTTTCCATTTACTTGGTAAGTTTTTTTTTTTCCATCCCTTTATTTTGAGTTTTGAGTTTAATTTTTTTTTAGTTTAAATACAGCACACTGATGGGTCTTGATTCTTTATCCAATTTGCCAGTCTGTGTCTTTTAATTGGGGCATTTAGCCCAATTTAAGGTTAATATTGTTATGTGTAAATTTGATCTTGTCATCATGATGCTATCTGGTTATTTTGCACACTAGTTGATGCAGTTTCTTCGTGGTGTCATTGGTCTTTATATTTTGGTGTGTTTTTGCAGTGGCTGGTACCAGTTTTTTCTTTCCATATTTAGTGCTTCTTTCAGGGGCTTTTGCAAGGCAGGTTTGGTGGTGACAAAATCCCTCTGCATTTGCTTGTCTGGAAAGGATTTTATTTCTCCTTCACTTATGAAGCTTAGTTTGGCTGGATATAAAATTCTGGGTTGAAAATTCTTTTCTTTAAGAATGTTGAATATTAGCCTCCACTGTCTTCTGGCTTGTAGGGTTTCTGCTTAGAGGTCCACTGTTAGTCTGATGGGCTTCCCTTGGTAGGTGATCTGGCCCTTCTCTGTGGCTGCCCTTACCATTTTTCCCTTCCTTTCAACTTTGGAGAATCTGACAATTATGTGTCTTAGAGTTGATCTTCTCATGGAGTATCTTAGTGGTGTTCTCTGTGTTTCCTGAATTTGAATGTTGGCCTATCTTGCTAGGTTGGAGATGTTCTGCTGGATAATATCCTGAAGTGTGTTTTCCAACTTGGTTCCATTCTCCCCATCTCTTTCAGGTACTCCATTCAATCATAGGTTTGATCTTTTTACATAGTTCCATATTTCTTGAAGGTTTTAGAACTGTAAAATTTTTTTAAAACCCATATGATTGTGACATTTCTGAACTTTAGTGTCAAAGAGGAAATCTAGACTTTCCAGTGAAAAGGGAACAAAAGTTACAGAAAGGATTGAAAGTTAGATTATTTTAAGACTTCTCAATAACAACATTGTAAACAGAAATCAATGGTGCAATCCTTTCAAATTTCTGCATAAAAGCCTTTTCCAGATTAGATGTCTATACCCAGCCAAACTATCAATCAAGTATGTAGATAGAGAAAAACATTTTAGAACCTGCATGTGTCATTTACCTCCCATGCAACCTCTCTGAGAAATGGGAGAAAGGCTCCATTAAAAATAGGTAATACAACTAAGAAAAAGAACACATGGGATTCAGGGAAGAAAAAATGGGATTCAACACAGAAGAAAAGTAAAGTGTATTTTCAGAATGATGGTGATGGAAAGTCTCAGGATGGCAGTTTTGCAGCAGGCCTCGAGAGAAAATGGTTCAGATTGGTGCTAGAGGGAAGAGGGTTTCATAAAGGGTTGATTCAAGGGGGAAGGAGGAAGGAATTTATGGGCTGTGTGATGGTTAATACTGAGTGTCAACTTGATTGGATTGAAAGATGCAAACCATTGATCCTGGATGTGTCTGTGAGGTTGTCGCCAAAGGAAATTAATATTTGAGTCAGTGGACTGGGGAAGGCAGACCCAACCTTAATCTGGTGGGCACAATCTAATTAGCTGCCAGCAAATATAAACAGCAGAAAAACATAAAAAGGCAAGACGGGCCTAGCCTCCCAGCCTACATCTTTCACCCGTGCTGGATGCTTCCTGCCTTCCTGAGACTCGGACTGGCTCTCCTTGCTCCTTAAGCTTGTAGACAGCCTATTGTGGGACCTTGTGATCGTGTAAATTAATACTTAATATAAAATATATATATATGTATAAAGTCTGTCCCTCTAGGGAACCCTATTTAATACAGACTACATGGTGTATTTGATTAATTGAAAAAGTTTCATAACTGGTAGAAAGTTGGGCATGGATTAGTGTGATAGGTACACAGAAAATCAAAGTAAGGACAATCATTAGCTCAAGAAAAAACAGAAGTTTTATATGAAAGAAAATGCAATCAAAGTGCATTATGTGTCTTATCTATGAATTATATTCATATAGTTAGAATAACATAAATACTGACAAGTGATTTAATAAAAAGCTCAATATTGGGAAAATGGGAAATATGTGTATGTACTTGGTGAGGAGTTTATGTAAGAGAATTAAATTCTGTGTTGTCCCATAGGAAGGCAGTAGATCAAATACAAAGGAGAAAAACTAAACTAACAAATAACAGTATAAGAGGGCTGAGCATAGTGGCTCAAATGCTTGTAATCCCAGCAATTTGGGAGGCCAAAGTGGATGGATCACTTGAGGTCACAAGTTTGAAACCAGCCTGACCAACCTAGTGAAACTCTGTCTCTACTAAAAATACAAAAACTAGCTGGGTGTGGTGGCACATGCCTATAATCCCAGGGAGGCTGAGGCAGGAGAATCACTTGAACCCGGAGGTGGAGTTTGCAGTGAGCCAAGATAGTGCCACTGCACTCCATCCTGGGTGACAGAGCAAGACTCCATCTCAAAAAAAAGAAAGAAAGAAAGAAAAATAACAGTATAAGAGAATTATCTAGAAATATGAGGTAAGAAACAGAAGAAATAGTTAAAAGGATAGAAAGTGGTTGTCTCTGGACAGAAATGAGACAAGAGACTGCTGTCCTTAATTATAAGACTTTTGGTGCCACTTGATCTTTTATATGACCTCATACATGCACACATATTTTTTAAAAAATGGAATTTGAATTTTTAATCAAAGTTTTAAAAAGAAAAATATGAAGAAGGGTGGCAGTACAGGCGCACACACACACACACACACACGCGCGCACACACACACACACAGTCTGTAAGGAGTGGGAAAGAAACCAGAGGGCAGTTTTAGTGGATGACTGAAGGCAAAGTATGAATCTCCTCTCCTTCCAGTGCATTGTCACAAGTTCAAGTTCATTGGTGTGTACCAGTTCATCAGAGTTTAAGAATACTGGATCCATCTCTGATGTAAACTGCAGCATAAGGAAAGTGAGCATAGGGAAGTCTGAATGGAAAAGGGGAGGTTCTTACTGAAAGACTTATTCATTTTCATACTCAGGCTTTGGCACTAGGTAGGGTTGCGGTTAAATGGCATCTCCCGGGAACATGATAACAATGCTGGTTGCTGCTATGAATCAGATTTCATGTGATGGGTGTGTGGCAAAAATGTAAAAGATAATAATGATAATAGTCTAACTGCTATAAACTACAGAGTAAAAATCACCCTCCTGCTCATTTTTCCAAACTTGCTGAGTCTCCAAATGACCCCTGAATGCAATTAGAAGCCATAACAGTTTTTCATCTTCTAGATACTGCTTTACTGCTTCTGAAGCTATTAAAATTCTATATTATTTCTGCTCAAGCTGAAAAACTCCATCAGAGTTTGTCATGAGGGGCCTAGTCCTGAGATGGGATTGCAATATGAATGGCACACCTTTGATAGAATCTTACTCACTTTTTATATTTAAACTTACCACATTTTTCAGAATTGGAATTCTTCTGTTAAGTAATTTTGGGATATGATTGGCTAGTATGTATGTGTATGTATGTATACGTATTTATGTATACATACACAGAGAGAGAGAAAGAGGGAGAGAGAAAATCTGATTGGCTATTAATTTTTCTTTCTTTTATATGACATTGGTAATTTACCATTTAAAGAATATAAACGGCCGGGCACGGTGGCTCACGACTGTAATCCCAGCACTTTGGGAGGCCAAGGTGGGCAGATCATGAGGCCAGGAGATCGAGACCATCCTGGCTAACACAGTGAAACCCCGTCTCTACTAAAAATGCAAAAAAAATTGGCCGGGTGTGGTGGAGGGCACCTATAGTCCCAGCTACTCGGGAGCCTGAGGCAGGAGAATCGCTTGAACCCGGGAGGCAGAGGTTGCGGTGAGCCGAGATCGCACCACTGCACTCCTGCCTGGGCAACAGAGCCAGACTCCGTCTCAAAAAAAAAAAAAGAAGAAGAAAGAATATAAACAAGTCCTCTAAGGAAAACCACACAGCATGCTACACAGGCTTATTGGTATAGGATTTTTTTTTTTTTTCTTTTTGAGATGGAGTCTTGCTCTGTCCCCCAGGCTGGAGTACAATGGTGCAATCTTGGCTCACTGCAAGCTCCGCCTCCCGGATTCAAGCGATTCTCCTGCCTCAGCCTCCCAAGTAGCTGGGACTACAGGCGCCCCCCCACCACATCCAGCTAAGTTTTGTATTTTTAGTAGAGACGGGGTTTCACCGTGTTAGCGAGGATGGTCTCAATCTCCTGACCTCGTGATCCACCCACCTTGGCCTCCCAAAGTACTGGGATTACAGGCATGAACCACCGTGCCCGGCCCTGGTATAGGATTCTTAATGAGGGATTATCACTTGGGCAATAAACCAGTGCTAGAGATTCTGGGTTCTAGTCCTACTATTGAGAAAATTTGAGATGGAGTCTTGCTTTGTCACCCAGACTGGAGTGCAGTGGCATGATCTCAGCTCACTGCAACCTCTGCCTTCCTGCCACAGCAGGTTTCCAATGATTCTCCTGCCTCACTCTCTCGAGTGGCTGGGATTACATGTGTGCACCACCATGCCCGGCTAATTTTTGTAATTTTAGTAGAGACGGGGTTTCATCATGTTGGCCAGGCTATTCTTGGACTCCTGACCTCAAGCCTCAAGTGATCCGCCTGCCTTGGCCTCCCAAAGTGCTGGTATTACAGGCATGAGCCACTGTGCCTGGCCCTCTTGTCCTTTCAATGGTTAAATTACTTTTTATTAAAGATAAAGTTTATAATTATTTAGTTCTGTTTATGTCACATAGTGATTGTAAAGGATCAATGATAAATGTGAAAAATACTTTGAGATCATGAGGAAAATTTATAATTAAATTGAATAAAAAGTAAGTTTAATGAACAAATGTTTAAAATTTTTCAGGCTTCTGTCTTTCTCTTTCTCTCTCTTCTTTTTCCTTTTTTTGAGACGGAGTCATGCACTGTTGCCCAGGCTGGAGTGCAGTGGTGCGATCTTGGCTCACTGCAAGCTCCGCCTCCTGGGTTCACACCATTCTCCTGTCTCAGCCTCCCGAGTAGCTGGGACTACAGGCATGAGCCACCACGCCTGGCTAATTTTTTGTACTTTTAGTAGAGACGGGGTTTCACCGTGTTAGCCAGGATGGTCTCGATCTCCTGACCTTGTGATCCACCCGCCTCGGCCTCCCAAAGTGCTGGGATTTCAGGTGTGAGCCACCACGCCCGGCCTTTTTTGCACATTTCATTCAACTGAGGAAAAGAAGGAAAAACATACATTCATTGGTCGCTTATTATGTGCCAGGCATGTGTGCTCAATATGTTGTATACATTACAATGGAACATATAACCAGCCTTGCTTTTTCTTGGTAATCATAGTATTTCTTTGGGTCAGAGGCCATTTGTAAGATAATATTTCTAGTAGTGAAATTCCCTAATTGACTTTTGTAAGTATCTTCAGTAGCAAAGTATTGAAGTATTGAAAATGTATTCAAAGTATTGAAAACATATTCAAGAAAAGAAAGTATGGTTGGCCTGGTGGATGTCACACTTCCCTGATTTATTATCAGTCTTGCAAAATAGGAACCCACTTTCCTTTTAGAGCGGAAACTTGTGATAGAGATATCTTCTTTCCTATCTGATTGATCCAGCCCGGTTCAAAAGTCATAGTCAGCAGTTCTAATGGGAAAGGATGTGATGTCTAAGGTGTGGCTGGTCTGCTGAGCAACTGCTTTTTGATAGTGTTGGTGGTGGTGGTCAAAAGCTTATTGATTTCCATCAGAGGAAATGAGTTAGCAGGCTTCAAGATGCTCTCTTTCTATGTTTAATGCTCTTCCACTATCACTCTTGCATGAATTCCCAGAGCAGAGCTTAATAAGGCCTAGGGCACTATCATGGGGATTATTTTGAATGCACGTTGGAATTTAAGTGACACAAAAAAATGCCCCATTTAGCAGGAGTATGTCTGAATGCCCTGGAGGTTAATTTTGTTGGTGAATATAAGGTAAATTAATTCACTTTAAATATTCCAATTCCTTTAGAGACTTCCATAATTGGCACCCAAACAGTTTAAAAGAGTGAATAAAGCTACCAACGGCAAGCAATTTACCCCATGAATTCTAATCTCCAGAGTTCCAGAGCACTAAGTACAAAACCAAACAAGATGTAGACCTGGCTGATCTCTGCATTGAATAAATATTTCTCCAAACGGCACCGCGCAGGTCAGCTGGCCCTTTTTCTACATAGTTGTCATGACAGTAGATGTTAAAACCTCAGAAGAATTAGAACGTCAGAGCTGGAAAGGGCCTTAGAGTTTGGCATAGGGCAAGGAAAGCCCCAAAGCAGTGGAGAAGGGAGTAAAGTTACTCATTGCTAGTTAGTGGTGGAGCCTGAGTCTCCTGAACCTTCTCAGTCTAGCAGACCAAAAAAAAAAAAAATTCTTTTCAGTGTTTATATGTATATATTTGTTTTTTCCCCCAAGAAAGAGCACTAAAGGATATTTGATAAGTTCTCATGTTCGTGGAAAACAACTAGGGAAAGAATTCCCAAAGGTTTAGGCTAATAGTTTTTCCATTTGTCAATTTGTTGACCTTTACATTTAAAAAATATTTTTCAGTAAGAGGGATAACTAATGTTTTCCCAGCCAAAAAGGACTCTCTTTTCTAGGCGACTTGCCTCTTCCCCTCTGGGAGTGGAGCCCAAGAAGTTGATGTTTGTAGTATAAGACCCTGACTCTATGTACCTCAATTGACTCAGAGAGAGGGAGAGCTCACCCAGGATGGGCCGATCCAATTGTCTTTCGGAAGCTTGCCACTGAAATTCTGGTCAGACTGTGCTGATTGAGAGGTGGTCTTTTGAAGCTTGTACTGGGAGAAGCAAGAAAGTGCTTCTGTTGAGAGATAAAAGGAGGCAAAGCCTCAGAAACAGAGAAGGGAGGGACAGGGAGGGAGAGATAGAAACACACAGGGAAAGAGAGACAGAAGGAAGGAGGAGTGAGAGAGAGAGAGAGAAAGAAAATGAATTACTGCCTTCGTTCTGGAGAATTTTCTACTGTGTCGCTCTACTCCTTCTAGGCCTGTTCTCCCTGCTCTTGGGATCCATGAGATTGCCTTAATAACCCCTCTTTTCGCTAAGATGGTTCAAGTAGGCTCCTGTTAATTGCAACCAACGAGACTTGTTAAAACAAAAACTGCTGTAAGATATTTGTTAACTTCCTAGCAGACAGTTCAAGGTTACAGTTTTTAAGGGTACCAGAATTTCAAGTGAATTTTACTCTGAGGCTTTGGTCAGCATGTGGATTTCTAATAAATGACTGTAGCTTTTCCTGGTGAAAGGATGTAAGATTCATCTTTTAGATCTCAGACTGGAATTTTAATCTCTGGAATCATTAACTTTCAGCTTTTCGGTGATGAATTTCATAAAAAATGTGATTAGCCTTTTAGACTATTATCTTTTCACTCTATGGAAGATTATTTAGGTTAGTCTGACCCCATGTCTGATTGTTCTAAACCAAAACATTTGCTTGGTAACAATGTCTTTGTAGCTCACTTTTAGGGGTGGTATTTGGCTTTTGTAATAGTGATGCTACTTCCGGTTTTGGTGACAACAAAAACATTGGGCGATTGGGTTAGGGTATATGAGTAGGTCAATATTAACAGTGGAGTTCATTTTCAGTTAGAGGGGCTCAGAAATTGCTATTTTTTAGGTATCCTAGAGAAAGTAAAGTGATCATTCAGATGAAGGCAAACCATTTGCTGTATCATGGACTCTAAAGAGTATTTGAGGGTAGATATTTCCTTGTTTTCTGAGGCTACTGTCATTATGTTTTCCACGGTGGTTTCCAAGATTTTCATCAGAAAAACAGAGCTGGCTATTCTAGGTCAGGTAAACTAGCCACAAGTGTCCTGTCCACAAGGGCAAAATGAAGGTTGTTAGTTCTTAGCATTCCAGACTTAAAATATCATTCTGAGGAGAGAAGCTTATGGAAGTTAGCATTCCTCTGGGTTTCAAGAGTCAATACTGTGTTAAAAACAAAGAGGTGATGGAATGCATAGTTTTCCTCTCTTGCCTTACTTTGGCAAGACCAACCTAATAAGTGGAATTTCAAGTGACCTACTGGGAAGGTTCTCTAAGATTTTTAGCAAATCTTTCACAAAGTTTTGAACAGGACAGCAAGCCCAATGTTAGGTGAGATATTACTCGCTGGTGTATTTGGGGGAAACCCAGGAAGACTCCCTCCTTCCAAAATATCTTCCTGACCAGCAATGTAGCTGTAGTTACATAATTAGAGATTCAGTTTTGTTGTTGTTGTCGTCTTGTTTTTGTTTTTGTTTTTTTTGAGATGGCTTCTCACTCTGTTGCCCATGCTGGAGTGCAATTCTCCTGCCTCAACCTCCCAAGTTGCTGGGACTACAAGTGCGCAACACCACGCTCAGCTAATTTTTATATTTTTAGTAGAAACGGGGTTTCACCATGTAGGCCAGAGTGGTCTCGATCTCTTGACCTCGTGATCTGCCCACTTCAGCCTCCCAAAGTGCTGAGATTACATGTGTGAGCCACAGGGCCCAGCCAAGATTCAGTTTTGGTTTAAAAAATTGCCCCATTGACATACAAATCCCCTGGGAAATTGACAGTGAAATTAATAGATAGCTTATCAAATGACTCTCAAAAGAAGTCACTCAAAGACTACGTATCAAAATTGAGGATCTTTCAAACTACATGCTTCATCCTCCTTAAAATTCTGAAACAGTCCCCCTTTTCTCCCCCTTTTCTCCTCCTTTTCCCCACTATTCTATGTGTCTTAGCTCCCAGGCATGCTGGTTTGGGACAAGATGGAGAACTACTGATGTAATCCTTGGTGTGATTTTCTGGAATTGCCTTCTTTAATTACAGCTAAATAAGATTGAAATATTAAGGCACTAAACATTTGGATGGGGAAAGGAGGAAGAAGGTATAATTTTGATGCTGGGTGCAGCAAGTTTGAATAGCTTTGTTTTTGTTTTTTTTAGACGGTGTCTCACTTTGTTGCCCAGGTTGGAGTGCAGTGGCGTGATCTCAGCTCACTGCAACCTCTACCTTGTAGGTTTAAGTGATTCTCCCTTCTCAGACTCCCGAGTAGCTGGGATCACAGGCATATGCCACTATGCCCCGCTAATTTTTTATATATTTTTTAGTAGAGATGGGTTTTCACCATGTTGGCCAGACTGGTCTTGAACTCCCGACCTCATGTGATCCGCCTGCTTGAACAGTTTTGAAGAATCTTCATGGTAGGCACTCATGGGAGGGTGCTACAGAATTCCTGCACCTGTCCAATGTCAATTTTGGGTACTCCAGGGCACAGACATGGAGTTTGGTTTCCAGCCTAACACCTGGCAGTAGGAGAATGAGAAAGGTTTGGAAAGTGGAGATTAGGAAGACCTGAACACAAGTTTAAGGTACTTAACAATTATGCCTGGGGCTCTTCTTGCTTTTAGGTGAATGAAAAGGATAAGACTATTATAATGCTGACACAGATTTGTTTTGCTCTTGGATATTATTTTCCATCCTGGATGCTAACAGGGCATATTGATCTCTAAAGAGGGAACAAGCAGGACCCTTTTAGACAAATGGTTTTGATATTTGCTAATTGAATTCACCCATGCAAACCGTATTGCTTTTCTCAGTATCATCTTCCTGGATCTGGCCACGCTGCTGCTGAATCAGTGTGGGGAACTGTGGACCTGTTGGTGCAATGGATTTGAGAAGCCTCTGTGTTGCAGAGCTCCATGGCTGGTCCTGGTAGACTGGTGCTACCCCAAGGATGACCCATCCTGAATGCACATATATTCTGAAGCAAGACTTCTAAGGAAGCTACAGAAAACAGTGAACCTGAGAGAATCACAGGGGCAATGAACAAATGTTTAAGCAGTCACTTAATGACTACTAAATTGATAGAAACTAGCAGCCAGTTCTCTACAGTGTTTCCTAATTTAGGATGACTAGATTCATCTGTGAAACTTAAAAAATACAAAAATATTAAAGGAAGGACTGCTGATGGTGAACAAAAGTATAAAAGTTCATAAATGTAAACAGTTCCTCTCCTCTCTCCCACCCCCAAATATCTTGATCCCTAAATGTAACTATCAAAAATCAAAGTTCCTTTAGAAATTTGCTGTTGATAAACAAAGCAGATAGACAGATACACATCTAGGTAAAATGATATCATGCTCTTCATATTATTCTGCAACTTGTTTTTCACTTTATCAATTTTTATCTGGTGGTCTGAATCAATGGACGCTCACATGGCTGTGACTGTCTTTTCCTGCTGGAAATGTGTGGGAGAGATAAAGGCATAGAAGCCACTGGTCCTCTAAGTTTACCTGGAGGGCCTGTTCAAGTGAGATTACTACTCACATCCTCCCCATTCCACCCAAAGTTCCTGATTTTAGAAACCTGCCGATGGAGAAGTTTTAAACAAGACATATACCTTTTATTTTACACATGTTTCCAGGAAAGCATCACTGTGATGCACTCTAAACATGCTGAAACTTCAGTGGGCAGTTTTCCATGGTGGGATATAGAAACACGTTCTCTGCAATGTAATTCTTCCTATGTCTTCTCTTTCTTACAGTTGGTTCTAAGCAAGAACAGATCTACTGAATGGTGAGAAAATGGACAGGGATTCTTCAAACTTCCTCCTTGTCTGTGCTCCTAACCTCTTTCTGTGTCCTTTTGCAATCCCTTCAGTAGTTTCTCCACGTGACTACCTTTTACTGCTTGCGTCTTTCTTACCAATCGTTCCTCTTGCTGCCAAACTCTTCCTCCTCCTCACTTTAAGAAGGCACTCTTAAAAAGTCGAACTTTCTAGTCCACCCAGAAACAAATTGAGATAAGCTTTCTGAGAGGCTGCTTTATAGGCTGTTTCAGTTCAGAGAGATTAAACAGGATGACCTCACTGAAAAAGAAACCACACTTAATAGCTCTAAATGGGACTGCTCTTAACTGGGTCACCCTGAACCATTGCACACACTTCTTGTTTCAAGTGAATGTGGTGGTTTGGGCCAGAATGAGTTGTCAGCGAGATAGTTTAAATGCCTTTGCTTTCAGAGATGAGCCAACACCTTATAATGTAAGCAGAGGGAGGGAATACGTAGGTTTGTCTGATATTCAATCCCAAAGCCTGAATTCTATTCCTGAGACATCTTGGGAAATTGACATTCTCTTTCTCTGCTTCTCTCAATGAGAAATGTGTGGAACACAAGTTCTTCAGAATAGAGACTCCATCCATGTCTCACCCACGTTTATTCTAAATTAGGGATTTCAGATGAATACAGTTTAAGGTAACAGTAAAGAGCATCTCCTTTAAATCAGAAGGACCAGATCTCCACTCCCAGCTTCACTATCAGGACTGTTGTTGGGGTCAAATAAGAAGTTCATACAAGAGCTTATCACAATTCTTTGAACATAGTAAACATTTAATACATTTTAATTATTTGTTAGTTTTTATCTTGAAATGGAAGCTACTTCTATCAACAGCCAACATAAAGAACCCTGGGCTGTGTCCCAAAATACGTGGCCCAAATTTTAACTAACCCAAGACTTCTAGAAAGTTTTTCCTAAATCTCTGTGGCTTTGTGAGGGACACTCACTTTTAGCAGCTTCTCTCTTAGTCTTCTAAAGGGGAAACAGATTTTGCCAACATTAGGAAGTCTTCATTATTAATAGACACTGCTTTGAGTTCCCCCTGGCCAAGTTGCTGACTCAATACTTCTTGTTTCAGAAAAAGGAAGTAGCTGAAAGGCACCTGTTAATGAGACTAAAGTACCACAGTATCTGTCTGTGTGTGTGGGTGGGTGTGTGCATGCACGCGTGCACACGTGCGAGAGAGGTGGGGAAAGAGAGAGAGAGAGAAAGAGAAGGCAGTCAAATCCCATCCTTGGAGTGAATATGAAAACCATCATATAGAAAGATGAGGTTCACGGTATATCAGTTTTCTTGAAATGTCTAACTTTTGTTTTCCCTTAAATACGCTTTTAAATTTTTGCCCTTAAGAAGTGTGCAACAGGCAAGCGAATTGTGACTGTAATGGAAAGATTTTATCTCCTCTAGCTTTCTTGATAAATAAAATTAATAAATTGGAATTGTCATCAACTTAGTTATAGAGTTCTGCAGCGCTACATCAAGTTATGTATTAAAGAAATTTAAAGAGGGTTTTGTAAGATGAGTGAAGGATGTGCTTCATTCTAACTCAGACCTATTTCTTAGAACAGCCTTTTCTAATACAGCAGGACAAGACCTGTGGCCTTAAAGAGAGGTTTCAGACAAGGCAGGTTACTTTACTCTTTTATTAGTTGATTCAAGCTTATTATGAAAACCGTTTATTACATGTCTCCTATATGCAAAGATTAGTGCTAGGGGTTGAAGATACAAGCTAGGGAAAAGCAAACATAAAGAGGTAGAACATTGAGACATACAAATTCTGTTGAAAAGAAAATAAAAAAGTAAGAGGTAGAACAGGATAAATTCTCCAGTAGAGGTAAGAACAGAGAGCTGTAGGGATGGAGGAAGCAATGACTAATTGCCTGTGGTCAAGGAAGGCTCAACCAGAGGAACTGACTCCATACCATGTAAAAACAGTACATTTTGTGGTATAACACCAGCCAGCTTCCTGCATTTTGATTTCTGACCGACCCAACTTTTGCTTTTGATCATTTCCTTTGGTTGGTCGGTCTGCCTGAAGCTCATATTCTACTCATATTCTATTTTTCTATATATTTCTAGAATCTAGACAGGATTATGTGTTTGGCATATAATAGGTGCCTAATCCATGTCCAGCTGAAACGATGATGACTCGTGGCTTTAATAAGCTTCCCTCCTCATTCCTTTATGCATAGAATGGATCTTCCTTTTTGTATTTAATCCCACATTTCTCCTCAATTTTAACTTTCATGATAAATTATTTGTTGGAGCTTTTGATTCCCCACTTCCAGCGAGAGTTCTGAACATAATCAATTGGTGCTGGTCTCCTGTGGCCTGTTGTCTCCTTATGATATCTGGCATAGTGCCAGAGGACCTTCATTGCCCTGAGGCTGTCGGTTTATCCCTTAAGATGCCAAGTATGTCCTTAGAATATCATTGCAATGTCCAGGGATTTTCAGACTACTTCAGAATTATAATAGATATCTGTTGACTTACCTCCAAAGTGACAGTAAAAAAGACCTGCTGAATTTTAGGGCCCTGGATGTGTAATCTTATACTGTGAGAATTTGCCTAGGTGGAGTTTTCAGCTAAAGGCTGATCACATTACTTTATGAGCTAATCATTTCAAACAGCTGCAGAGACAAGAGTAGGAATACTCCTGCTGAACCCTAATCTGGCTTAATAATGAGACTCTCCATTGAAAACCAAGGTTGAAGGCATATGGCAGGGAAAGGGGGATGAAGTTCCCTAAAGGAGTAAAAATAATCACTGAGGTATTCAGGGTTTTCTTTTTCTAGTCTCACTTTTTTTCAGTTGAGGCAGGGTCTTGCTATGTTGCCCCAGCTAGTTTTGAATTCCTGACCTAAAGTGATCCTCCTGCCTCACCCTTCCAATTGTGTTGAGATTAGAGGTGTGAATCACCATGCCCAGCCATGAGTTTTTAAAATATATACTGTGTATCTAGCCGGGTGCAGTGGCTCACGTCTGTAATCCCAGCACTTTGGGAGGCCAAGGAGGGCGGATCATCTGAGGTCAGGAGTTCGAGACCAGACAGGCCAACATGGTGAAACCCTGTCTCTACTAAAAATACAAAAATTACCTGGGCGTGGTGGCAGGCACCTATAATCCCAGCTACTCGGGAGGCTGAGGCAGGAGAATTGCTTGAACCTAGGAGGCAGAGCTTGCAGTGAGTCGAGATCGTACCATTGTACTCCAGCCTGGGTGACAAAAGCAAAACTGCATCTCAAAATAAATAAATAAATAAATAAATAAAATAAAATATATACAATGTGTCATGCACTGTGCTATTTTCTAATCGTATTTCCTTTAATCTTGACCAATCAAAACTAAGAATTTTCACAAGATGTATTCAATAGAAGAAATTTCTCAGTAGGCCCACAAGTTCAGTATAAAAGCCCTAATATTGTCCAGGTTTCCTTCACATTTGATGTGTTTACCATTCTTTCTGAAGTTTCCTTTTCTGTCTGCCAGAACATGAGTTTCTTGAAGGCAGGGAAGGCCTTAGTCACTTACTGTTATCAATGGTCAGCATCTAAAAAAGAACCAAGTATACACAGGTGCTCAATAAATACTTGTGTATTGTGTGTCTGCCTGCTAAATTGCTGATCTTAGAAATCTGAAATTCTTTATTTCTCCAAAGATAATAAACTCAATTTGGTTGAAGATGTCTTGAATAGATGATGAGGAGTATAGTGATAAAGGTGAAGTTAGTTGAATTTACTAAGTTAGTTTACTAGTTTATCACAGCAGTAAAAAGGAGTGACTCCCAATGAGTTGTGAACTTGTATCTACAGCTTGTGTAGTGCACTCTTAGAGTCATGCAGAGCTTGACCATGTGACTTGCTTTGCCAAACAGGACATCAGTAAACATGATGCAAGCAGAAGCCTGACAAAGCTCCTATGCTTTGTCTTCTTGGAATACTGCTACTGGTGAACAAGTCCAGGCTAACCTCCTGTAGAATGAGGTACCACATATATATAAAGAGAGAGCATTTGGAAAATACAAAGAGGCCATTCAACCATTCTGACCTTTCCAGCTATCCCACCTGAGTCACCAGATATGTGAATAAAGCCATTCAGGACCATCCTGGCCCAGCCAACATGTCAAAAGACTATAATCACATGAGTGAGTCCAGTCATTGCCATCTGGAGACAAACAAGCAAACAAAAAAACAAACAAAAAAACCTACCCAGATGAGCCCAGCCCTAATCACCAATCCACAGAATCATGAGCAAATAAATGGTTGTTGCTTTACGCCACTAAGTTTTAGAGTGACTTGCCATGCAATAAGTAACTGATGCAGTTACTATGTTTGAGGGACTGAGGTAATTAATTTATTATCTCGTTTTACTCACAAGATAGCACTTTAAGGTGTGTACCATTATTATTGCTACCTTACAGAGAGGGAATCTAACATTTAGAAAGGTTAAATAACTTGCCCAAGCTGGCAAAGCTGGTAACAATGGGGGAGGGATGCAAACCCAGGTTTGCCTGATTCTGAAGTCTGGTTCTCAACCATTGGTCTATATTGCTTTTGTGATGAACTTTGCCAATCTGACCACATCTGGGGTCTATCATCTTTTGTTTCTTTAGATGGACCTAGCCTATACTTGGTGCTTTATGGGGTTTTGCTTACTGCAATAAAAAATTATCAATCTTTGATACTTCGGGGGTCGTTTTTGTATAGATCAAACTGAGATGAAGTATTTATCTTAGAAAAGACCCCAGGATAGTGCCAGAGGGGGAACAAAGAATTTAGTTTTCTCTTATTTTTGTAGTATTTTCTAAAATTGTTCTTAGCAGGTAATATGTATGAAATACCAGAGGCAAATGAAATATTATAAAGTAAATTGAATCATAACAAAACAAATGACAGATTTTACAATTCAGCAAAATATGAAATATTTCTGTCTTAATGTTTTCAATGTGCCTATTAGCAACATAAATTGTGGTCTAAAACGGCCGTGCAGTCTTGCAACATTTGTTTGCTATCAGCATCTTAGAGGAAGTAAAGAAGCTGGGATTGTTCATCTTTCTGAAATGTATTGGGGGTAGGTTGGTATTCTATCAGCACAAAAATTTTATTTTGAAAACCAGGATGTTGTTTCAAGGACTATGTGGGGGCATATCACCGACTTCCTTATCAGGGAGGCACACAAATTCTTCTAAGACTCTTACTAATCTTCGAAATAAGATAAGTGTAGTATTTAATTTCAAAATATGGCCTCTTTCAGTGATAAAAGCAAAGCCATCATTTCTAAAACTGTGAAGGCAATGGAAATCTTTGTAAAACTATCTCTCACGAGGGACGTATAGATCAATAGACGCAGTTTAGTCCTTGAAAGCTATTATTTGGGGACTTTCTCAAATGTGGGAAAGGCAAGGTTTCTGGAAGCCATTGGGAAAGGTTTTGGCTTTGGCAATGATTATTAAGAAGAAATAATTATATATGTACTCATTTTCACCCAACTTTTTTTTTTTTTTTTTTGAGTCAAATCTTGCTGTGTCATCCAGGCTGGAATGCAGTGTCACAATCTCTGCTCACTGCAGCCTCTGCCTCCCAGGTTCAAGCGATCCTCTCACCTCAGCCTCCCAAATAGCTGGGCTTACAAGCTTGTACCACCACACTTGGCTAACTTTTGTATGTATAGTAGAGACGGGGTTTTACCGTGTTGTTGACCTCAGGTGATTTGCCTGCCTTAGCCTCCAAAGTGCTGGGATTACAGGCACAAGCCACCCTTTAATAAGAATGCAGGTTTTTCAGAGAATGACAACAGTGGAAGTCACCTTAAGGGCAACTAAGATTCATGTGATCCTTTGACAATCTGTGTGGGAAGTTGAACTCACATATTCTACCTTGCATTTTGGGTGTCAGGGAATCAGTAGCACCTTAAAAATAACTGCAACAGGATAAAGGATGAGAGGAAAAAATAAACACTGTTAACAAATAGTTTATTAAGGAAGGAAGTAAAATGAAGCACACTGAACTAGTCATGTGCAGAGTAAATATAGACAAGCACAGTTCCAGAGATACACTAGAAAAAAAAACCCAACCCAAATACACTGAAAGGAGCCCAAGGGTAGAGATAATAGCTAAGCGGGCTAAGATATTGGCTATTGTTTAGGAGGAAGAACCTCACATAGAAGGATAAATGTTGAAAATAGAACTGAGCATTACTTGGGGGAAGAAACCACTTTGACCAAAAAAAAAACCCAAAACATATATATATATATAGCATTACACGAGGCTCTTAACATTCTAATGTGGTATGGGAAGGCAAACCATGCTTTTTAAAGATGAATTTTTAAAGAGCATTAGAAAAGGAGTCACTACTTATTATTATAGCTGTTAGGAACAGACAGTTTAAAAGTTTAAGAAACAATTGTTTATTTAAATAAGTTTTGAATTGCTCTTCTTTTTCTGGGTAAAGGTACAGACATTCTTTGAGCCACAGGTCTGAAAGATTTTGTAATTGTTTATGTAATGTTTCCAACAGACATCAGCCCTCATGCTCCTTTAGACTAGCTCCAGAGGACCTTTTCCGTAAAGGGCCAGAGAGTAAATATTTTAGGCTTTGCAGGCCATATGATTGTTGCAGCTCCTCAACTCTGTCATTGTAGCACAAAAGTGGCCATAGAGAATACATAAGTGAATGTGTGTGGCTGCATTCCAATAAAACTTTATTTACAAAAACAGGTGGAAAGATACACTTAGCCCACGGCTGTAGTGTGCCAACCCCTGGCCCAGCCCATAGGTTGCTTCCAGGTGGTAAAATAATTGATACCTGCTTTCTATTCTGTCCATCTTTTTTCTTATGACCAATTTCATTAAATTTGGTCAAATTCCTTATGCTGTACTGATGTGATGAGTCACATTTGGGTTTTTTATGTTTTCAGAAATGGCAGAGTTGAAGGTTTCTTTGATAGGCTTCTTCTGTTCAGGAATGCTCTGTTTTAAGAAAACATAATATGGAAGACCGAAAATTTCAAAATAGTAAGTAAATAAAGGGAATAGTTATTCACCTAACAAGAATTTTTTTGCTTTGAAAAATAACTCCTTGAAGGTTTCTCTAAAATGTTTCTGTCCCTCCCTGACACCACACTATTTATTTACAGACAGTATCTTACTAAACAACATAGGAGGAAGCTGGGGAGAGAAAAATTGGCTAAATTATCAAAAAAGACTGTTAATTGAAGATCAACCTAATACAATGTATTTAAAGCAAAAAATGCAATGAAAAGGAAAACAATATTTATGTACTTTTCAGACACACAATTACCATCTGAAAAAAGATGTGATATTTTCAGCTCTCTGCTTCCACTCCAGATTCCATGGCCCCTTCGTTTATCAGTGCCAGTTTGGGTGCTGGTTCTGTGTGAAGTGAAATAATAAATATCTTGTATGTTAGCAACGACGGGCAGTCTACTGTTCACAGCAACAGGAAGCGTTCATTTTTAGATTGTAACATTATCTCTAAAAGATCAAGAATGGATAAAATAAGATTTGCTATTCAAGCTGACTAGACCCTGTATCCTGTAATTTCCTTTGACCACTAGAATTCAGTAGAAAGTTTCATATTTGAAAAGACTTGGGACATTTCATTGCAAAGGATTATTTCATTTTATTATTGTCTTTTCCACTCAAACATCTGTTTTTCGGAAACCAGCATTAATTTTGATTAACTGAAGGAAAAAAAGCAACTAATTAATGGAAAAAGTATTATTTCTAATAAGAAATATTTTCATTCTTTTGATTTTATCCATGTTTGGTGAACAGATGTACATTTGTGATAAACCAGTGAATTTTGAAAAAATAAATAATGTAAAATAAGTAAAAAGGAAATGTAACTAAAATCTCAAACACTTCAAAAAGAAAAGAAAAATATAATATTCTCCCTGGTAATGCTCCCCTTTTTCTTCATCAAATAACTTATGGATAACTGGGTTTCTCTCGATGCAGTGATTTGCCGTGCATCTCTGTTTCTTACAACTTTGAGGTCATATCGTTTACGTAATGATCTTGAAGAAGAAAGAAAATGCAAAGGGAAGTATGAAATAGCTATAATCTGTTTCCTTTTAGAGTAGACAAAAATTCATAAATTCTAAATGAGCTTTGTTATTTTTTAAAATTCCAGATTTACATAAGACAGGATCTAACATCATCTAATACATCTAATGTCCTGCTAAAACCATGCAAGGTGAAAAGCTGGAAAAGATGAGCTCTTCATACAGGCAGAAACGTTTTGTTTGTGGTTGATAGGGTAAAAATTCCAAGAGGAAACGCTTGTACTAGTTAAATATGTGCTGAATGCCATCCCCTTCCATCTTCCCTATCTTGTATCTTCAACTTCTACCTTGAAATCTTCCTGTCACGCTACAAACATATTCATACCTCTCCCACTAGGGAAAATAGCATGAATCCTGAATTACAACTTAACCTGTTATCCTGCTGTCTTTTCTCTTTTCCTCTCAGCTAAACTTCTTGAGAGAACAGTGTTTATTTCGTCTCCCTCACCTTACCTTCTCAATTCACTGCATCTTTCATCCCCTAGCCTACGAATTTTTTACTCAATTGCTAAATCTAGTGGGCCCTTTAAGTTTCCTTTTATGTTAAGATAGAGGCATGTGTTGCCTTTTTTATTAAAATTTTCATATTGCCAGGCTTGATTCATTATTTGCATGTGTATCTCTTTCAGTAGGATGGGTGTCCCAGGAGGGCTGAGATGTTATTTAATTGGAAACCTTAAGATGATCACAATGCCTGACTTATGAAGGTTCTTAATAAATGTTTCTTAAACAGGTTTTTCCTAATTGGACTGCAATGATTTTTAGAAATGTGGAAGTAGCAGGGTATTTATACAAACTTGTATTCTTGTTGGTTTGTTTAAATGATGTGGCCTATCTTTCCACATGGTTTGGGTTTGAGGGACTTGTTTCCTGTTTCTTTTAAATGGTTTCTTGCTTTGAAACCATTTTGCTCTGAAACACCCCTGCGAGTTTAGTCCGCTCTCTCAGAGGAGGTCTGGGGCCCACAGCGGGCCTCCCAGTCAGGTCTGGTGATGATGCACGACATTGCATTGTTGGCTTAGCCGCCCGGGTGGTTGCCTGTTTGTGGGGAGAGGAAGTAGCTACATGAAAACCCTGGGGAAGCCAAATGCGGCCTCCACATCCAGGCAACTGGGGCTGGCTCCAGTGCAACAATGGCCGGCTACTTCTGAAAGAGCAGCTGTGACACAGCTTTCCCAGCTCACATTCTCATCAGATGTGTCCTTTATGCGACTTATTTTATTTTATTTTTTTACATCATTATAAACCAATATCATCATATTCTAAAATTTTGGAAGATTAAAGAAAAAAATCATTCCTATTATCTACACACATTGATACTTTGAGGTTGTCTTTGACAGTCCTTTTTGTCAGCATTTAAAAAAAATTGGTTGTCATTGTAGGGTCCACTTTTTTCACTTACTGGATCATAAGCAGTCTGTTGCTATGTGGTCGTATAATCATTTGAAATCAGGCCACTTTTAGGCTACATTTTGTAAGTAAGGGAATCTTGAGGCATATATACCATCCCGAACAATGTTCCTGAAGAATTGAATTCCACTGTTGTCCATGAAGCACGAAGTCCAGGGAATTCCCATGACTCCAGGTGATGCTGTTTCTCTGCAGCAGTTACTCCCTTTCTGTGGTCTTTCTACAAGTAGAGGTAAAGACTACCATACGGGTGCTTTTCTGGAGCAAAATTCACACAATTTTACTGCGTGATTCCAGTCTCCAGAGATAATTATATATGCAGAGAGAGATTTTATGTACCAGAATATTTATTTTAGTGCTGCTTTTTATATGTATGATTTTTAAAAATTAGTAACAATCTACAATGCCCGACAATCGAGGAATGATCAGATAAGAATGGGATAGGCTAGTCTGCGTCTGAAGTTAAGCAGAAGTCAAAAAAGAGAGAAGCTGACCAGCATTTCTACACAGGTCAGTCAATGAACAAAGTGTGTGTCATATTAACTCCAGATGAGCTTTGAATTGCTCAGAAAACACCAAAACAAAGACAAGTTCGTTTGGGAAGTATTGAGGAGAGGTTAAGAATCATTTCCATAAGACACAGCTAGGCAAATCCAATGTGGGAGAAAATGACAATGTCAGTCCTGTCACTCCAGCATCTTTCCTACAGACTTTCTTAGTTCTGTGGTCAAAATTTGCTTTTGCTTTTATTTGCATATTTTCTGCTCCCTCCCACAGTGATCTCCAAGTTGGGTATGCCAAAGGAGACCATTTTCCTTAAGAGTTTATTTTCATTGTTTCCTCTTCTGGGATAGTGGAGCTCATAAGAAGCAAGAGAACACCTTTGTAGCCCAGTGCAGCCAGAAGCTCTTGTTGAATCTTGTGATGACATGCATGACTCCTGAGATTACACAGCCTTCCACATTAGAGCTGCTCTAAAGTCTCATGGACTAGCTATAAAATGGGAAGTTATAAAAAGTACTGCTATTCGCTATCCGTCGGAAGAAGAGCAGTGTTTATTGAGTGTGATGGTCGTCACTAGGGCTGGTTACCATGCAGTTTTAGTCCACCTTGTCCCCTATTCTGGGCACAGGGCTGGAATTCATTTCCTGGACTTATATTGTAGTTGAGGTGGTATATTAGTTTTGGCTAATGAGTTATGGGGCAAAAGTGATGTGTGTCAATTATAAGCTGCACATTTTATTAGCAGTATAATTAACCACTGTCTTGTCCCCTCTGCCGTGACAACTAGCAAGGTTTGACAAAGTTGTTTACAGAGCATTGTTTAAAAGATAAAATCACAAGACTGCTCAGAACAGGGAGTGACTATGAATTCAAACTCTTGCTTTCTCAAAGGAGAGTTTCAGTGTGAAATTAGTAAGTCCTCACATGGCCTTTTTTTCTTTCCAAGTGGGGTAGGATGAGGCAGATTCTCCCTCCTGTAGCCTTCAGGCATGCCACTGTAGCCCCTCCCTTGCTGAAACACAAAAACCTATGTCTTGGCTGGAGCTTTCTTGGCTTCCAAGTCTAGACCTCTGTGCCCAGTGTGTTCCCATGTATTTGTGCATCAAGATTCACTGAAGCCTTGTGTGAACGAGATCAAGACCAGGAGTCACATTGCTTGGCTTGGCCATTTAACATCTGTGTGACCTTGATAAAGTTAAAATTAACCCCTCTTAGCTTTAGTTTGTTTCCTGTAAAATGGGGTTAGTAATAGTATCTTCCTCATAGGCTATTGCGAGGATTCAATGAGGTAATGCATGTAAAGTGCTTAGTATGGTACTTGGTACGTGACAAGCACTCCTCTCTCTCTATCTGTGTGTATACTGATTCATTTTGTACATTTAGAAATAACCCATGCAAAGTAACCCTATCTCCATTTTAAGATTGTGAAGGTTTTTTCCTGCAAGACGAAAGAAGTCTTGGAGTAGCAAGTAACCAGTTTTGTTTTTGTTGTATTTTTTTTAGCCACACCAAGGATGCAATACAGTCGGCCCTCTGTATCCATCAGTTCTGCATCCATGGACTCAACCAACCGCAGATAAAAAATATTCAGAAAATAAATTCCACAAAGTTCCAAAAAGCAAACCGTGAATTTGCCCCACACACAAAGTACTACATTGAATCCAGGAGAATTGAGTGATGTGTAGGCATTGTTTAAGGCATTGTAAGTAATTTAGAGACGAAGTAAAGGATAAGGGTGGATGTGCATAGGCTATATGCAAATATGTTGCATTTTACGTAAGGGACTTCAGCACCCAAGGTTTGGGTTATGGGTGGGGGTGTGTCCTGGAACCAATCCCAACGGATACGGGGGAATGACTGTACTTTGAAGAGAGAGAGTAGCAATGTTCAAAATGCAGGAAGTGAAAGAAACACAGAGAGCATTCTTTGGAAAGATACTTGAAGGTTTTTTTCTAATCCTCATTTCAAACCTGGGTTCCCACCCTTTTCCCACCAACTCAGAGACAACTTTTTCTGACACAAAGGGAGAAAAGAAAACATATTTTTGAACAACACTTTTTTCTTGGAGGTTTTCTTTTTGAAAATGATTTTTAAGTTTGTTTGAGGCAATTTTTACTGGGATGAACCAGCTTCTTTTGGAGGGTGGACAAGTCACTTCCCTTCTTAGATTTTATCTGCTTCTTATCTGTAAAATGAATGCATTAGGGTTGATAAGTCTTCCTATATCTGGTGTTCTTTGATTCTGCCATTCCCTGTTTAAGCCAGAGCCTAGGAATGTAGATCTGGAGGCTGTTTCTGTTTTAGATTGTGGACTAGAAATTAAGCACACACCGCCCCAACTCCCCCAGCTGCCTGAGACTTAAGAAAAAGTGAGACTGTAGCCCTTCGATTTGGCGTTAGAGCGCTCCGTAGCATTAACCTGTTGTTGGTCTAACGTGTGGGGCCGGAGGAAACGTGCTCGCAATCTGTGAACATGGTTGCTGCTGAACAAACGCGTTTTGCTTTCTTTCTTTTCCTTTTTTTCTTTTTCCCAGGAGTGAGGAGGGGGAGGAAAAAACCGGTCTTTGTTGTGAAGCCACGGTCCCAAACTTGAACCTAGAGGAATGTTACAGCTCTGAAAAAAAGTTAGGGAGCAGCCTTGCAATTAAGCACTCAGTCACAACAAGAGGGTAAGAACGTTCAAGGCACTGGATTGAAGAGACACAAAAGTCAGGAAATGACCCTTTCGTCGGGATTTCAGAGGCCGCAGAGGAGAAACAAAGTCCTCTCACAACTTGGGAAACTTCGGACCGTACCATCCCGAGGGGGCAGGGGTGGGGGAGGCCGGGAGAGGGCAGTGGAAATTGACATCTTCGCTCCCAACGGGCCGTGAGTAAACTGAGGATTTCCCGGCTGAAAGGACTCAGTGTCTGCCTGTCCCCGGCCCAGAAATGAAAGCGAGTTTCAGCCGATCCTCATTGTGGAGCCTGCTGAAAAAGCAGCCCGGGTCGCCCCGGCCAGCCCCGGCGTCCTGAATCGGAGCCCTGTGCGCGCCAGGCCGGGCCGCGCGCCCGGGTTGCAGGATGGCGTGCCCAGGCCAGCCCATCTGCGGCCGCGGGCCGGCGGGGAGGAAGCGTCCCTGGGGATGAATGGGGCTTTGTTCGTAGGCAGCCGCGGCTACCCTCTGCAGGCCCGGCCCGCACAACAGAGGCTGTATGCGACAGGAATGGAAATGAGCCTCAGGCCCTGCCCAAGGAGCCCCATCCCCTTCCCCGCGCAGGGCTGAGGAATGCTGGCCAGCCGGAAAGGAACCCTCGCTGGGAACGCCGCTCTCGCGCCTCTGAAACCCCATTGAGAAGAACACTTTGATGCAATTAAAGCGTATTTCATTGCAGGCCTGGGAGGAGGGAACGACCGGCAAGCTTTTTTCTGTCTCGGACGTGTGTGTGCACCTTTGTGGGCCGGGTTACTTCGACAGCAGGCAGGAACTTGAGCTCCCTCTCTCGCAGACGTTCTGTAACATCAGAAAAGCGTACCCAGAAACAGATTGGTTTTCACCAGGGGTAGGACCCAATTTGGACACCATCCAGGCTGACCTGCAGGCCGGGGTTCCTACTTTGAAAGGCTCTTTGGTGCGCCTTACACCCACCTTCACTGCTGTAAAGGTTTAGGCGGAAAAGAAATTGCGTTTGCAGGAGGAAGTTGTTTCTGAGGTTACCGCTCAGCATTTTCCATTTTCTCAGTGGTGGGGTGGGCTGTGTCGCATATCCAGAAGTGATGTCACAGCCAGACCTGCAAAGTGATGTAACCTGCAAGTGTTGAAGGACGGCGAGGGGACAGCTATTTTGATACTCGTATTATTTTATAACATTTCCCTACTTTTTCCATTGAGACAACTGTGTGACCTCAGAAAATCCACACAGCCTCTCTGAGCTTAATATTTGTGGTATGTTAAAGTGAATATCACAAAGCCAGGGAACAAATGTCATGAAGTTCTGAGTGCTTGTGGAATTCTTTCTAAGTTGGAGGTGGACACTTCATATACCTGCACACATGGAAGATATGTGGGACTGGAACTCCAGTAAACAAAAAGATCCCATTGGGGCCTCTGTTTGGTTGCCTTTGTGTCACTTTTTGCTAGGGCTAATTGTCTAATGTGTCTTTCCACTAGTGTATGCCTCCTTGAGAACGTGAACCTTTAAACAACAACAGCAACAAAACAACAACAACAAACGAAGACAGAGTCCTGCACGCTCTCCCAGGCTAGAGTGTAGTGTGCAATCATCGCAGTCTACAGTATCCCTGCCTCAAGCTATCCTGCCGCCCCACCTTGGCCTCCTGAAGGGCTCCAATTACAGGAGGGAGCCACTGCACCCAGCCAAACCTGTCTTTTTTTCTGTATCTCCTATGCCCAGAGCAGTCCCTGGCCTTGATAAGGGTTCAACAAATATGTCGAATGAATGAATGAATACATTCAGGAGTGTAGGGATTGATACTAACTTGCTGGCTGTTTTCTGTTCCTTATAAATCTAAATAAGAAATAGGGAGAGCATGGTAGGTCTTTGGGGTCCTCGGGCGAGGCATAAGTTCAGGAGAAGTTTGAAGGAAAGGGTTGGAAAACATTTCTGAGAGCACAAACAGGCTACAAGTGTTTCCTGAAATGACCCAAAGGAGAGTGCGGCACTCAGGTGGAGAAGTCACTTTTTCCAAGTGAGTGGATGGTTAATACTGGCAAACATGAATCATGTTTTATATTCGTAAGAAGTGTGCCTAGTCAATCACTGATTCTTTAAACCCCCCTGGGAAGCAGGGAGGGAAGAGTAGTGGCCATGCAGGATGGACATCATTGTTTCTTATACGTTGCTCTAATGTGTCCCCATGGTTCTTGTTATTTTGGGCCTGGTTTAGACTTCTATTTCATTGTTTTCCTCTGAGGTCTGGAATACACAAATATGTTTTCCACTGAGAAAATTCAATACACTTTTGCATCCCAATCAGGAAGTTGATAAACATGAGATATTAGAGTACTTGCTACCTTAAATATACCTCCACGTCTGCAGGAAATACCACTCGAGTAATGCCTCGGTAAGCAAATGCATGCTCCTGTCTTCTCCCCTCACTCTTACATCACACACACACACACACACACACACACACACACACACACAATCACACTGATCAGATGGTGAGTAATATAAAGTCTGTTTAAAGATGGGACCCCCATGATTCCTTGTTTGTCAGGGGCAGTATGCCAAACACGGCTGACCACAACTTTGTTTCTTGTCCTGTGGGTCGGTTTGGCTGTTATTCTAGTCATCATTTTGTCTTGATGTGGGCGTCATCCCTGAAAGTGGAGACTCTTTTTCAGACTGTCCCATGCTTGTCTATTTAACCAGGTGAATACACCCCACTTAAAACTCTCACATGGGAGGTGATTCCAGGGTAGAACAAAAGTTGTATAGTAGTAACAGTTGTGGTTCCCTCCCTGTACAGAACTAGTGAGTTTTCATCAAATCATTGAGTATTTCTGTTTCTTTCTGATTTACAATATGCTTTTGTAGAGCACCTTTATCCTCATTTCAGATTGGTCATTACTAGGCAGTGACTTGAGTCGATCTACCTGATGCTAGCAAGCAATCAATGATTCAGAAGGGATTAGTGAAAGCAAGGATCAAAGGTTCTTGTCTGATTACCTTCATAAAGTCAAAAATCTCAAGTGATCATGTTTTAAAAATTTTGATTTACTTGTTTTTTTTAAAAAGACTATACCTATTTATCTGGAAATACTCACAATTCATTAGCACCTTTTATCTTGAGAACCTAGAACTCCACATGCTTGGGAATTGTGGATGAGGAGAAAGTTTGCAGAGACAGGTCCCAGAAGAGAAAAAAAGCAAGGATTGTCATTCCATACTGCCAATTCAGAAATTACCTCAGAGAGGTAAAGCGGCTTGTCTGTTGTCACAAATGGTGGAATTAGAGTTGGATCTCTATTCTCCTGATTTCCAAGACTGTCCTCAAGGCCTCTAGTGCTTTAATGCCAGGGAACCCTGCTATGTAGATAGAGACCAGACTCTGGATCCCAAGGGACATAGGAAAGCTGCCTCTTCAGATTTGATAAGATTGAGATAGCTATATTGCATACTGCTTTTCCATTTTTAGAAGGTATACATTATTAGCTCAACTTCCCTTTTCTTCTGCCTTATTTGTCCAGAAGCCAGAAACGTGAAGAGAAGACCTCGCCTTGATTTGCCAGATGACCCATGGCCCTTTTAGTCAAGTTCCTGGAGAAGTTCGGGTGGAGACTTATTTATCCTGTGTTTGGGGCAATAAAAGGGGAGGGGCCGCCTCCTCCAGCCTGTCCTAAAAAACCAAAAAGCAAGGCTATTTACTCAGCCCTAGGCTACTAAGTGCTGGGGTGGCCCATGTTGACTTAAATGAGCCCTTGCAGTTAGGTGGGGCTCTCTGGAGCTGTTAGTCATGTGAGGTTGCCAGGGCAACTTAATGTCTTATGAGCTGGAATGCTTCAAGAAGTACAAAGAGGAGACTACAAGAGTGCATTGCAACTTACAGTCATATGTTCAATAACATGTCATCTTTCCTAATGGGGCTTTTATTTTTATTTTATTTTGTGGGATTGAAAGATCAGAAGCCGGAAATTATCTGGAGAGGATAAAGAAAAGGAAAAATTAAAGGAGGGGGCTATTTCTGTTCCTTATGTGGGCAATGATTAAACAAGGAGAACATCTGGTCCTGGAGCGGGTCTCTGCGGTGCTGCTTTTAATTACCCTGTCATTTGGTCTCATGCTAAATTAGTGACTGTGGGAGCAGCTCAGATCTCCAAACTGACAGCCCCGAAGAGCTCAACTTAGCCTGCCACATAGTCAGAGGGGAAACACGGAGCTTCCGGTTTCATATTTAAACCAGGGATTGACTCATAATTGTAGCTGTCAGGAGGGTGATGGAGACATTATGTAATCTGGTTCTTATGGCGATGTGTGTTTAAGGTTTCTGCTCTGTAAATTCCAGAGGAAATTTTGTGTCCATTGAGGGAGAGCTTGCTGGCTGCTCTGTGGTGTGCCCTGCAGGGTAATTACAGTGCTATTAAAGGTTCCTAAATCTGCCTGAATCCAAACATGAATGAATTTCCCCCTGAAAGGCCCTCCTGTTTTTCCATAGACTTTTAAATGTGGATGAGGTTAGGCGAAATCTGGCAAACTGCAAAGAGGCAGTATGCTGGCCCAATAGGGAAATGTAATAATGGCAAGCCATTCAGGTCCACAACTATTTTTTTTCTGGACCACATAGCTTCCCTTACTATTTCCCATCATTTCCAGACTCAGAGATTCTGAAAGCGGACACCAGTTGCTTCTGGAAACAAAGCACTGGGGCTGTGGATCATTAGTTCCATTTTCATGCTGCTTATTACTTGCCTGTCAGAGGTTTCAGGGCCTCTGTGGACTGGTGTAAGTTTGCTGGGCAGCCAAGGAATCTGCTTGAGGCAGATCCAGTGTTTGCTGCCATCAAAAAAAAAAAAAAAAAAAAAAAAAGAAAGAAAAGAAAAGAAAAGAAAAGAAAAAGTCAGATGAGGCTGTTTAAGTTTAAACTAAAAAGAATGTACTTTTAACTATTTTGCTGGAAGGAGACTTGTGGTATTATGTGATTGTTCTCTGTACCCAAGTAATACAAGTTTTGGCTGCACGATAAGAAGGATTCATTCATAGAGAATAGTGCTGATATTAGAAGAATAACAGTAAAGATAAAATAGAACTTTAAAGGGTGAATGGGAGTTATGGTGGTGGGAGTGATGAGGACTGAAACCCTCAGACACCCCCTGACTGCTGGTCTGGTTGACCTAGAGTTCCTGCATCTGTTTCTGTGCCTTTCCTCGCTTTCTTAAAAAATCCCCAGTCCACCGGTACTTGGAGTGCTGTACTTGGCCTTTTCATGACATCACAGAAGACAATGGTATATAAAAAGTAGTTTTAGTCAAAATTAATAGCTACATGTGTAAAAATGCATCATCAAAATGCTGGATATCATGGTCATCAATCAATCATCATCATCATCATCATCTATATTGTAATTGATTGCAGTTGAGTGGTCTCTGTTGTAATCTCTATTTTTCTAGAAAAATGAACAATTGGGAGAATTGGATATTTGCCCGTTGGTCTTTGAAACATGGTACTGGGAGTGAGCAATGTTCACTTAGCAAGAAGATGGAAAAATCAGCACTTGCTTTCCTACCACGCCTGGGAAATTTTTATTTAAGGTCACCCCATAAGTAGAATGGCTTGTCTTACTATGGTGGACCACATTTGCATTTTAGCTTTGCTTACCCGGCTCCAAATATTCAACTGATATGAGAAAGTTATTTTAATGAAAATAATATATTTAATATGCTTGTGTATTTGTACACATAGAAATGTATATTTAAAGGAACGATGAAAAATTACCCCTATTCTTTCACAGTCTCAAGGTGTATAATCTTTACTAGGAAATAGTGACGGTATAACAACTTGATTTATTTTCTCCCACGAGGCTGAAGTTTTATATGAATATTATACAGTCACTATAGCTTGGGACAGTATCATCTGACTGATAGATGATGCAGGGATGGATAATTTCATGAGTTGTCTAGCCAGAGTTTATTCATTTTTCTAGTCACTGAAATGAGAAGACTTGATATGACTCCTATTGAGATACTTTCAAAGGCAACCATCCTTGTAATGGATTTTCTCTGTCAGAAAATTAGGTACTGATTTGCCTATTATTTTTCCCTGTACCAGAACGTACAGATGGACTGGGGATTCCTCTTCCAATTAACCCATTTATGCCTGAGGTTACAATTTTTGGAATTTTTGGAATCAGACCTTGGTGATGACCTTGAGCAGTAGGATATAAACAATTCCCACGTGCTTAGCATTCCAATAATGGAACACTAGGCATAAAAATAGGTGAAGGGCCATTAGCTTATAGAAAACGATAATCGAAGACAACAAAACAGTATTATCCTGGGGGCTTAAAGAAATTAAAGTGAGCATTGGATGTGCTCATCAATAGGACATTTCCCTTTCTTGTCTTTTCTGATTTCTCTATCCAACCCCAGGCTTTCATCATTGAGAGTGAAGTAGCCAGAAGGGACAATTACCAGAGATAATAACTTATCTTTGATTTTAAAACATTAGGGAATTTTAATTAAGATTTATTAATAAATACATTGAATTTAGTTTGATTAGAATTACAGCTTTAGCTTGGCCTAAAAATGCTCCACCTTTCTGGGATCCTCCCTTCAGTTTTCTGACTTTTGGGCCACATGTGTATTCAGTTCCGTGACAAAGAGCCCTGGCTCCTTCAGGCACGATGCCCACATCATCAAGGTTAGAGGCGATTATAACTGATACGGGTTGCAGTCTGTCTCTGTCCTTGTAAATTCCAGATTGTACTTGCTCACTCCTACTTTATATCTTATCTTCTCTTCCTGAAGACCCATGCTGTAGACTTCAAGCTCCAGCATCGTGCACAAAGACAACAGCCTTACAAGGACTGCTTAACCAGCCCCCATTGTGTCAGGTCAAATCTCCATAATAAACCCCCTCCTTCTGATCAAAATACACACACACACACACACACACACACACACACACACACACACACACTTCCTAATGGTTTTGCTTCTCTGATTGAATTAATATTGGTAATATTAATCTTGTTATGCAGGTATCAAAGAACTAGGTAGGATTGTCTCAAACTCTATTCATTCTCTATAGAAGTTCGAAGTCCTCCCTAAGTTTTCTCCAAATTCTGTGAAGTCCACATTTTCATGGTCACTTTTGGCACATCTAATTTGCACAAAAGACCCTACAAAGCACTTGTGAGTATCATGTATTTATTAAAAATTTTGATGGCATGGGCAGACAGAAGTGCAGTTATGTTGAAACAAAAATACTTTCAAATTTAACTTCACTCATCTTTATTTGTAAAATGTTTCTCCACTATCCCATCCTTAGAGAATAGATACCCTTCCCTCATCCTATAAAATCCCCAGCTTCTTGGTGCCTCTCTCCTTCCGCTTTTTCCCTTCTGCTTTCTTTTTCTCCTAATACCCCCATCCTCTTGTTTTCAAGTGCAGAGAAGCTTAACTATCTTTCTTTTCTTTTATGCTAAGATTATTGTGGACATATGTCCATGTCCTCAGGATCGAACCTTCTCTTCCCAATGGCTATTTTTCGAAGCCAAATACTGTTGCAATTGCTAAGAAAACAAAAATGTTACCTGGTTACAATGATAACAGGAGCAGGAAGCATACATTTAGTGCTTACTATGATCCAGACTCCAAGGGCTCTTCGTCTTGTCTCATGAGGTTCCCGCTAAAATTCAGTGAAGCCTAGCCTTATGAGTCCCATTTTAACAATCTTGAGATCAGATCATAGAAAGTAAAAAATAAAATAATAAAAAAGCAATTACAAAACCTAATATTTATTGAGTTCTTATACATCAGACACTGTTTTAAGCCCTTAATGTGTTTTGTTTTGTTTTTACATTGACTCTTCACAAGTCTACTAGTTAAAAAAATTATCCCCATTTTACAGATAAAGAAATTGAGACAGAAAATTAGGCAATTTTCTCATAATACATAAGAAGTGGTGCCAGGAAAGAAATGGAAACCAGGCTGCTTGAATCTGGAACTCAGAATACTGTTTGAGAAGGTAAGAAGGTGTTTAAATGTTTCGCATGTAGTCAGTTTCCTAACTCAACTTCATGACACCTTTCCTGGGACCGAATATTTCAACCATCCTTACATTTAATATTTTTTATCCCTGTTTAATTTTTTCTCATGGTACTTAATACTGACATGTATTTTACTTATTTTTTTTTTTTAATTTTCTGTCCCCACTACTAAGATGTAAACTCCATGAGGGGAGGGACATTGCTGTCTGTTTTACTCACGATCTCACCTCCAGGGCTGATAGGAATGCCTCGCATGTAGTAGATGCTCAGTAAGTAGTTACAGAATGAATGAATAAATGAACATATGCATGTATGAAGACCTGCTTACACAGAGGAAAGGGCCTTCTTGTTAGGTTTTGCAGATACGTCAGGAAAACCCCTTTTGAATGGAATTTGAAAAGGCTCTAAATTGGTGGGCTGTAAATGTGATCAGACTCATGTTGGGAGATCTTCAAATACTGGGCTCATTTTCAGTTCACCTCATGTTCCCTTCTCTTCTCCGCCTCCCCTAGGTGTATATGTTTAACTCTCTCCATCCCGGTTTAACTGCCTTCTCTGTGGGCCTATTCTCTAGGAAATTCTTTGGCCAGTTTACTTTTCCCATGTATAAGATGGAGATAATTTTACTTCTAACAACTTCAGCAGGATTTGGAAGAGATCATGGAGATGATAGGAAACAAAACAAAGTATTGAATCTTAGGAAGACTCTGGCTATGGAAACATAAATGAAAATTAAGATAAAATCCTTTTAACAGTCATCCACCTCTCCATAATTTTAAACTTTCATCTTAACGAAGTAACACATAAGGCTTTGTAGAAATGATGACTTTTGTGACTCGTTGCTATTTTGACCTTTAAACAATTTTTAAAAATTATTGTTAGAAATTACCTAGCATGTATATTTAGAATTCTTTTTGTTTAATGAGGAAGTTACTTTTTCAGTTTGATTTTTCTATTTAGGCTGGTAAAATGTATTAAAATTGTATCGTGAGTTAACTACAAAGATAGTATCCACTTATTAGGTCAACAAACATTCTCAAACATTTTTTTTTATGGCAGACATCATTTTGGTAATTAAAACAGCAAAAATGTCAGTGAGAAAAACAGAGCCCTGGGTTCTTGTATCATTCACAGAGAGATGTTTTTTAGAGATTGGTTATTGTATTAGCTTGTTAGGGTTGTCACAACAAAGTGCCACAGACTGGGTGGCTTAAACAATAGACAGTTAATTTCTCACAATTTTAAAGGCCAGCCATCTGAGATCAAGGTGTCATCAGGATTGGTTTCTCCCGAGGCTTCTCTCTTAGGCTCATAGGCGGCCATCTTC
This sequence comes from Mandrillus leucophaeus, assembly GCF_000951045.1. Taxonomy (NCBI): domain Eukaryota; kingdom Metazoa; phylum Chordata; class Mammalia; order Primates; family Cercopithecidae; genus Mandrillus; species Mandrillus leucophaeus. The sequence goes on from NW_012103698.1 coordinate 6,008,569, forward strand.
TTTTCCTGTCTTAATGTGATCTTTCCTCTGTGCCCATCTGTGTCCGGATTTCCTCTTCTTATAAGTCATTGAATTAGAGCCTCACCTCAATGACTTCGTTTTAACTTCTTTGCCTCTTTAAAGCCCTATCTCTGAATACTGTCACATTCTGAGGTCCTGGTACTGGACATTAGGGCTTCACTATATGAATTTTTGTGAGGACACAGTTTAGCCCATAGCACTTCTTATATTGCCAGTCTCTTTGGGTTTCCTTTTACTTGTTTAAAATAACAGTGGTGCTGGCTATACCTGTTATTAACACATCACTTACTGGTTTTCTTTCTTTATGAGTATTGCAACTAGGTGGAAATAAACCTCGCTTTGGGAGTGACAGTAATATCAGAGGTCATAGATGGACCAAACTTTGATCAGCATTGCACAAACCCACCTAAATGGACAAGGGAACTGTTTTCTAAGATTTAAGCTTTTTGGAAAGTATCACACAGCTGAGCATTTCTTAAAGGGACTACTAAAATTATTGAACCAGACTAGACTTTTGACTAGATGGAATTCAAAGTTAATTTTCCTCTGGCCAACCAATGTGTAGAAACTTGGAAGACAAGTTACAGGTAAAATAGAGGAGTTTAGATCCCATCACCATCATTATTATTGTCAACATCATTTTTACCATGTCACAGTGGATGCTTTTACACTCTTTTCTTCTCCTTGTTCTATTTTCTTCCCAACAAGTTTGTGAGCTGCTTGTGGGTAGGAAGTCGTTTAAGACTGTTGTCCATGTCCATTTAGGCTTTGCATGATGCTGGGCACAGAGCTGGGGCTTGGAAAGCACTCATTGACCAACTGCAAACTGGTTGCTGAACATGACAGGCAGAGGGGAATGGTGGTGGAAGAAGGATAGTAGGGAAGGGAATAGTTGAGTGGCATGGCATAGCGAAGAGTGAGTCCCCAGGTGATGATGGCACTCTTGCCCTTGATCCAGCTATTGATGGAAGTCGCTGTGGAGTTCTGATGAGAAGAAAGAGATGACTTTGTGGCTGCATGAAAAATGGGCTTCAGAGCAGGATTTCTCCAGCTTTATGAAATATAGACTTGTCATGATCTGCAAAAGAGGTGAATTATTAGTTTCTCCTCAGCTTTAATCCGTACTTCACCATAGAAAACGCAAATGGTGGCAAGTGGGTAGGGAGAGAAGTGGGATCAAAACCGAGTTTCCACTAACTTCCTCTGACAATGGTTATAGTAAAACATTCTGACTAGGAAAAGATTAATCTCCGTTTGCAAAATTAAAAAGAAAACAGAAAACATGTGGAAAATATTATGTTGATGCATGTTTTGCTGAACAGATGGTGACGGTCCACAAACTTCTCAAGGATTTCCCTTGGAGGATCAAAGGAGAACATTTTAATTTGGCTGAGTAACCTAGAGTCACTGAATCTGTTATGATCTTGTCTGTCTCTTCTTACAGAAATCCTTTTTATTGCCAAATTGTGGATTTTTCTTCCAATAATTTTTAACAAATTACTTTAATCTGGAATACCCAATTAGCACACAAATGTGATGTTTCTTTTTCTGCTAGTTTAGTGTTTCTCCACAGGCAACACCTCATCTTTGTATTTTACATATTTATGATTCTTGTTTTGAGTCCCTGAAAGCACGTCAGATATAATGTGGACTGGCCACTTATTCAAATCTATGTTTTACAACTGGGGAAACCGAGGGCTGGAGGCTTCTGTGACCCTCCTCAACATTTCACAATGAGTCATAGCTGAAGAAACATTAGAAATGGATTTCTTGAGTCTGAAGTCATTGACCTTTCACTAGCCTTTTTAGAAACTGTGATTCTTGATGTACTTGAAACCTATTTACTTCTGTATTTTCTTTTTTGTGCTCTCTCTCCTTTTTGAAGAGTCTAAAGAAGACATAGGGAAGAGATTTTCCCATAGAGATCCCCCGATTGTTGGTTTCCTTTGAAATGAAACCACAGCTTTTCAAGTAGAACTTCGCAGAGGCTTATAAGAGGAGCCTGCTACACAGCTGAAGGAGGAAGAGGAATGATTGGTTATTAATTTAGCACTTTCCTTATGTCATCAGTCATTTCTTCTATCAGGGGACATTTTCTTTACTAGAAAAGAAAAAAAAAGTTAAAATTAAGGACAGCAAGCAGTGGCCAACTGTTTACCATTGATTGAGGTCTGGGGACAGGTGTTTAGGATTTTATTTACTCCGCTGCTCCCTGATGACTGCCCTCCTTTTACTTCTTTTTCAGAAAAAACTTTTTTTCTTTTTCTTTTTTTTTTTTTTTCTGAGACCGGATCTCGTTCTGTCACCCAGTGCTGGAGTGCAGTGGTGTGATCACGGCTCACTACAGCCTTGCCCTCCTGGGCTCAAGCGATCTTCCCACCTTAGCCTCCTGAGTAGCTGGGACAAGAGGCACACACCACCACACCCATCTAATTTATTTTTATTTTAATTTTTTTGTAGAGATGGAGTTCGCACTGTGTTGCTCAGGCTGGTCTCAAACTCTTGGGCTCAAGCTATCCTCCTGCCTCGGCCTCCCAAAGTGCTGGGATTACAGGCATGAGCCACTGCACTGGGTCTGAAAAACAGAAACAAAAAACAAAAACAAAAACAAAATCTTAACATATCTGTCCTCTAACTAGACTCATCTAGAGTGCCTCCATGAGATAGGCGGCCTTACAGAGATCCAAGTGAATCTGGGCCCATCTTGTTGATGCTGAGGTTTGGTACCTGGTGCTGATCAGGGAGGGATGACTTCAATCTGCATTGATTTGTAATTCCAATGTACTCCAAACCTCTGAATAGGCCTGGAGACTGTGACCTGGAGCTGCACTAGCTGGCTGATTCTTCTTTCCCTTATTTAATGATCCTTATGGATAATTGGAAGGTTGTCCTGATACAATGGCCACTCTTCAATTATTGTACACATCCCTTTGGTCTTTATTTTCCGTTTTTATTCCCTTCTCTCAAATATTCTTGCATACATTCACACTTTACTCCTATAGTCTCTACTGCAATTCATTGTTTAAAGCTTTCTAACACCAGGAGTAAAAGAAGAAAGAGATGTTCTGCTGCTATTAACATGAGTAGCTCAAAATAAATTTGGAGTGTGAGTGTATTAAAATCCAAACACTCTTATGAATTTCTGTTTCCATCTCCAATTTAGAGTGAAATATCAGGAAGAAACAAGGAGAAAAGTAGTTGATTTATTATGTAGTTAAGAAATGCTAGATGGTTTGCACAGATCATCTCATTTAATCCTCACAACAACCCTGTGAACTGATTACTATTATTAGCCTCATTTTGTAGATGGAGGGACTATCAGCTTGGCAGCTCCACTGAGGCAGTACTCTCATCTTCGTATCCCCAGGGCCTGGCATGTGATCCTTAGCACAGCGTTTAATAAGTAATTAATGAATGTGAGTGGCTGAATTCTCCCCAAATTTATCCATTTTGACCCCTGGATCTTTATCACACCTAGCTTTTCTTTTCCATCTTGCCTTTGAAGTCTTTCCTTCCTCCTTGACTATTTTCCATTTCTCACCTCTTTCCAAAAAGAGCTTGAGGTGGTTCACAAATATATATATATGTATAAATACACATGTATTATTCAACACTATAAAAAAATAAATGAGGCAATCAGGGAGAGTTTGCACTTATTTTTTCTTCTCAGATTTATCTTCACTTGCCTTGACAAAGAAATACTACTAAAGGTTTTTACTGCGGATTTTCTTACATTTAAACTAAATATATAAGTTGGTTTTCAAAGGTGCTGGCCACATATACTGTTCCCTTGTGTTGATATTCCAATGTCTATGTCACCTGAGATGGCTTTAGTGAAACATTTGTCGCTGTCCTTCATACTACCCAGTTGTCAGTCAAAAATTAAGCAACTTATATGGGGTTAAAGTTTCAGGTAATTTACCCGTCAGATAGTGGTGTATTTTCAAACTATGCTCCAAAGATCTCTGAAAGTTCCATAGAATTAAGTCGGGACAAACTTGGAGGATAAATGAAGCTCAGACAATGAATAGGGCTCTGGGTTCCTTGTCTTTGTTTCAACCAGAAAATCTTTACTTTTATACTTTTTGTATTTGGGTTCTCTTTTGAAAATTTATTTTCAAAATAAGGATAAAAAGCCACAACTCTACCACTTTATTCCACTTTTATTCATGTCTATTTCTCATTAAATGTCCACATCATTAGCCTAAGTCCAACATCATGTATTACCTAGCTCTGCTTTCTTTAGAAGCTTTGAAAAATCCTTTTCATCCTCTTCCCTTTTATCCAGTATTCAAATATATGCTGACTCTGTAATTTTTCTATGTCATCTTTTTAATGCCTGGCTTAAAAAAAGAAGATATGCAAGTGAAATCAAGAAATGACTCAGAGGCCAACATTTATTTAAGGAATTCCTGAGAATGGACTGTGTGGTCTGCAGAGACACATGCACATTATACATAATGCACTTGGGCTCTCTAAGGTAACTAGAGGTCTTAAAGGTGTAAAATCGAAATATCTTGAAATTAAAACAAAACTCCAGGGCTGCTCCACTTTTGGATATCAATGGCTCCTGTATGAAAGGAATTGAATTTGAGTGTTTTTGTGTTGGTCCTGAGGACGAAGGTATTGGTTTCTTAGAAAGTCCATCTATGGTAAAGTATCACCTCTCTCCCACAGGTCGACAGTCTTGTGTCTCAGTCCTCTTTGTCTCAGGTAGTGGATTAGGTTGTCAGTACTTTGCAAATATCTTGCTTAGCCCCAGACACCAATTGCTCTCCACTTGTTTCCTTCCATTTAATTCTCCTGTCTTACAACCAACATAGTTTAATTAACCTCACCTTGACTTGCGATGAACCATAAATAAGCTATATTTTCCATGGGTTCCTAGAATGTCCAGGGCAATAGACTTAGGGACACCGTTGGGAATTTTATAGCAAGATAACATGGAACCTGTGAGGAGAAACATAAAACAAAAACAAAACTCCGTGGTGAAAATAACTAGATTCGGGGAAAACAAAAACAACAAAACAAAACTCCAGAGGGATATGAATTTGCAGCCTGTTTGGGCAACAGATTCCTAGTTATACATTTTTCAAAACTGTAAAAAGTAAGCAAGAAACTCCTTCCACATTGTGGAATATATACACTAGCAAAACCAGCTGTAAAAGCATTCTGAAACTTAGGCTTGGGGTGGAGAGACAGAAGTGCGTGTGTGTATACGTGAGCATATGTGCGGGTGTGCGTGTGAGCATGTGTGAGGTGGATTACAAGAGGAGTGAGAGAGAAGATGGTGATAACTTTTAAGAGGATGATTTGCAAAGTGACCTGCATGTTGATTAATCTTTAGAAAAGTGCTGAGCCCTGGAAAGTCCCAGACAGTGGAATCTAGCTAAGTTTAGCAATTCAAAGGGCAGCCGTGAAAGGGAAAGGGGGTTCCCAAAGGTCAAAATGCAGACTGAGGAATGTGGAGAATAAGAACCGTCTCCGTTTGTTTCAGGGCTTGGGGAAGGATGAAATATTAAGGTCTATTTAAAATGTACAGATAGCAGCAGGACGCGGTGAGTCACACCTGTAATCCCAGCACTTTGGGAGGCTGACGCAGATGGATCACTTGAGGCCAGGAGCTCGAGACCAGCCTGGCCAACATGGTGAAACCCTGTCTGTACTAAAAATACAAAAATTAGCTCGGCGTGGTGGCACATGCCTGTAATCCCAGCTACTTGGGAGGCTAAGACACAAGAATTGCTTAAACTTGGGAAATCGAGGCTGCAGTGAGCCAAGATCATGCCACTGCACTCCAGCCTGGGCAACAGAGCAAGACTCTGTCTAAAAAGAAAAAAAAAAAGTACAGATACCCAGGTTGTGTTTAGCTCCTCTTGACTCTCTGGCCCTTTTGGTGACATTCCACTGGTATCTGCCTGTCTCTCCACCCCTCATCCCTATGGTGCTGGCTTCATAAAACATAAGGGGCATGGTCACCTCTCGATTCTTGTCTTAGGATGGGCAGCTTAGCCTATATGCCAGGCTTACTTGATCAGTAAGCCACAAATATTTGTTTAGTATATGTATTCATATGCCAGGCCCAGTACAGGAACTATGAAATGCAACCAGCCTCTGCTGCTGACTTTGGACTGATACTCTTTAAATATCTGTTTTAACTATTATTTAACTGGGGCCACTTCTTTAATTGCTTGTGTGATGGGCGGAATTCCAAGGTGGCTCCAAGACGCTTGCCCCCAGTATCACTGTGCTGGTTATATTGGTTTATGTGGCAAAAGAGGTTTTGCAGGTATAATTACGGTTATTAATCAGTGGACCATAGAAGAGATTATCGGGGTGGGTCTAATCTAACCATATTACCACTTAAAGTGTTCTCCAGCTGGTCGTGGGGAAAAAGTCAGAAATTTGAAGCAAAGGAAGGATGTGAATGCCACTGCTGGCTTTGAAGATGAGAAAGGCCAATGCAAGGAGCAGAGATCAGCCTTTAGGAGCTGTGACCAACTCCCCACTGAGAGCAAGGAAAGCAGGGACCTCAGTCCTACTGATTATAAGGAACTAAACTCTGTCAACAACTTGAATGTGCTTGTAAGTGGATTCTTCTCCAGAGCCCAGCTTTGATTTTAACTTCCTGAGACCCTATCTACAGAAACCAGTAGAGGCCCTCTGGATTTTTGACTTACAGACTGTGAGATAGCAAATGAGTATTGTTTTAAGATGCTAACTCTGTGGTAGTTTGTTATGCAGCAATAGAAAATGAATGTAAGGTCGGATGTGGTGGCTCAGACTTGCAATCCTAGAACTTTGGGAGGCCAGGGTGGGCGGATCACCTGGGGCCAGATGTTGAAGACCAGCTTGGGCAACATGGCAAAACCTTGTCTCCAAAAAAAAAAAAAAAAAAAAGATACTAGCCAGGCATGGTGGTACATGCCTGTAGTCTCAGTCTCAGCTACTGGGGAGGCTGAGGTAGGAGGATCACTAGAGCCCAAGAGGTCAAGGCTGCAGTGAGCCAAGATTGTGCCGCACTCTAGCCTGGGCAACAGAGTGAGACCCTGTGTCAAAAAAAGACAATCAGAAAGAAAGAAAGAGATAAAGAGAGAGGGAGAGAGGGAGAGAAGGAGAGAGAGAGAAGGAGAGAAAGGAAGGAAGGAAGGAAGGAAGGAAGGAAGGAAGGAAGGAAGGAAGGAAAGAAGGAAGAAAGGAAGGAAGGAAGGGAAGAAAGGGAAGGAAGGTGAGTATAGCTCATTTCCAGAGTTTCAGTGCAGCCCGTAGTTGTACTGTGCAATTTGCAGTGTCATAAGAAAAGGTTTATGAGGAGCTTTATTTGTTTTTAGTTTAATTATTATTATTTTTTTTTGGAGGCAAGATCTTGCTCTGTGACCCAGGCTGGAGTGCAGTGATGTGATCACAGCTCACTGCAGCCTCAATTTCCTGGGCTCAAGTGATCGTCCCACCTCTCAGCCTCTCAAGTAGCTAGGATAACAGGTGTGAGCCACCATGCCTGGCGAAGTTTTTGCTGTGTGTGTGTGTGTGTGTGTGTGTGTGTGTGTGTGTGTGAGAGAGAGAGAGAGAGAGGGAGGGGACGGTGCTTTGTCATGTTGCCCAGGCTGGTCTTGAACTCCTGGGATCAAGTGATCCTCCCGCCTCGGCCTCCCAAAGTGCTGGGATGAGAGGAGTGAGCCACCACGCCCAGCCTTAGCTTAAGTTTTAAAAATTCCATTTGGGCTCCTGTCAGTTTTGTTGGGGACAGTCTATGGCAGATACTGTTGACTGACTCATTATTCCTTGCTAAAGGGACCCTAATTTTTCCCCCCAGTGCAGATCCTTTGATTCCATGGAAGGCATGCCCAAGTCTAAGGCGAGCAGGCTTATGATCCAATTCTGGCCAATGAGATTTAAGTAAAAGGCTGTTGAGGGGCTTTGGGAAAAATTTTACTTCTTGATATAAGAGACAGAAGCTGAGAAGAAAAGCTTTGCATCGCACTGTCACCTGCTTCCTGCCTTCCAAGGTGATGTGATGATGTGCTGCAACCATCTTGTGACTATGAGCAGGAGGCCCTGAGAATCACAGAAATGCTGACTAAGGGCCGTGATGCCTTGGAACCAATGCTACTACTCACACCTAGATTAGAGAATTATATTTATTTGTTTATAATCTATATAATTATAATTATATAGATTAGTTAGAGAAAAATATTTATTTGTTTCAACTGTAGTTCATTGAGTTTTAATGGTTTATAGCTGAAAGCAATACAGAATTTGGGTCCTGGAAGTGGAATACTGCAGGAAACACACTTTTTGATAGGTCAGAGTGGAGGTTGCAGACTCAACTCTCAGGCAGGTAAACCTTCGGTATAGCAAAATATTTAAGCAACCATTGGTTTGATCTGTCTTATAATGCAGACCACAGGTTGACTGAGGTTGGAGTGGCCTGGGAAATGAAAGGAAAAATTCAGGATGTTCCTTTGTGTTGGGTTATTTTAGTGGCTGTTAGCAAAAAAAGTCCTACTATGAGAGGACCAAGTTAGATAGGTACTCTCTAATCTGAGAGGAAAGTAAGTATGACTGCTTAGAAAGATGCTTTCTAAATGTGACCTACAGTCTAAATGAACAGAATTCCATACTTTGTAGGGCTGGAGAAGGTGTCTTTGATATCTCAAGTTAAAACAAGCAGAGGCAGGAAAGTGGCATCTTTAAGACCGATAAAACTGGGTATTTTTTAGCACAAAAACCTGATTGTGTGAGTTAAACACCAGAGGATTTAGAAGAGTGCAGGATCTAGCTGCAGAGAGACAAGGATTCTTAGCCTCAAAGACTGTCTAGACGAGATCTTTAGCTGTGGTTACTAATGCAAGGAATTGACCAGACACAAATAGACAGAATCTACTAAGTTTTTGAGAGGACTTTTATTGCTAAAGATACTCCAAGCCTCACCAATAACTGCATGTAATTATTGAACCCCAAAGGCAATCTTTAGCTGTCTGAATTTGTACAAACATGCAGGGGTTGCTAACATTCGAGAACTTTCTCTTGAATGCTCATTTTAGAAACAGGCATTAAAAATAGTGATTAAGGAATATCTTTCTAGAGGGAAGAACCAGAGGCTATGGAAGAAAAATCTGGAGATTTTCGTCAAGAATAGAACCAGGAATTGTCAGATTGACTAATCAGAGACTGTCTTCATTGAGAGGGCAGGCATTTCTCACTATGTCTTCCTAACAGAATGAAGTATATGCTGGCAAATAGTAAAGATTTAGTCTTTTCCAACAATTGTATATTAGATGTGTTGGAAGCAGGAAACCTGATTTTTGGAGAAAATTTCCAGACCTAAAAGAACTTATCTCTGGACCAAATGAAGATTGAACATTCCCTAGAGATACTACATTTGGAAGTGAATGTAGTAGTTAGAGGAATGTCGTAGTTTTCCTCCCTTGGGGAGAAGGGTAAGTACACCTAAAAACAGCATGTGTAGGAAGAAGGATGTGTGTGGATGTCAGATTGCTAAAGGGCTGGACTGTGGCAGGCACTGTGAGCTGGCTACCTAAAAGCACTACTTACCCAGCTTTCTTCCATATTAATTATCTTAGTCATCCACCTCCACACTCCCTGCTCACCACCCCAGCACTTTTTGGACAGAATTCCCTTGATTTCAGGAACAGTGAACTTAGTCATAAAACCTGGTGTGGGCATGTGATCCAAATCTAACCAATAATACAAAAGAAGATGCCTTCTAGAAGTTTCTGCAGGTAAATGGTCCCACTTTTGACATGTTATTAAATTGCCAAACTTACAACAGCAATAATCTAAGTCTAAATTTGTTATGTGAGATGAAAGAAATTCTTATTTAAGTCATTGTTTTTGTTTATTTTTATTTCTTATAGGCAAACATTTCTGTTACAATTAAAAATTTATATTTTTGTCATTATGTAAATCAGGGAGTTGCCAAATTATAGTGTGTGGATCCAATCCAGCCCACTACCTGTTTTTGTAAATGGTTTTAGTAGAATATAGCCACTCCCATTCATCTATACAGTTGATGGCTACTTTCACATTACCACTCAACAAGTTGAGTAGTTGCAACAGAAACCGCACAGCCTGCAGAACCTAAACAAATTCCATCTGACCCATTACAGAAAAATTTGCCAACTCCTGCTCTAAAGACTCATACGTAGAGGTCAGTTTAAGTGGAATAAAATATCACTTGTTTTAATAATATTTTAGTATAGTCTTTCCCAAACTTGCCAAGCATGTGAATCATCTGTAGCCTTGGTCATACTTACGTGTTTCAAGATCCTGACCTAAGTCTACTGAATCAAAATATTCAGTGGAGAAATCTGGGAATCTGTATCATTAACAGTTTCCCCACAAGAATCTTTTGACCAGGCAGGTTTGGAAAATGCTGTTGTAGATGAGTGTCATGGGCAGCTGCTTATTTGGCCCACCATTGAATTTATAACTAGCTCCTGCCTGTAATTCACTGCAAGACTCCCAGTATGACCAGGAGACTGAATAAGATTCTCTGAGATCACAGAGACTTGCTTATGAAATGAAATACAGTGAATAGGAAGATTTTGATGTAGTAAAAGTTGCATCAGCTCTGGAAATGAGAAACCCGGGTTCAGGTTCTAAATCAGCCTCTAATTAATTATTTGATCTTGGGCAAGTTTCTCTCTAGAACCTAAGATTCTCCACTGTAAAAACCTCAGTAGGACGGGATGTCTCCAAGTTGCCTTTTTGGAAATATGAATGTCAGACTCAGAAAGTAGGAAGTGCCTAAGGAAGAAAGACAAATATAGTTTCTCTGTTTCTTGAAATTCTTGTCTTCTTGATCAGGGTTCCTCAATCCTGGCTGAACATTAGAATCACCATAGAGCTTTAAAAACACCAGTGCTGTAGGTCTCACCCAGAGAGTCTAATTTCATCAGCCGGGAGGAGAGCCTAGCCATTAAAATATAAGCTTTCTAGGTGATTCCGTGTGTTCAGTCAGATGGAGAACCACCATCTAGATGGTAATAGATTCTTTTTTTCTATTTCCTAGTCAAGGGTTATATATACATACTGGTTTCACCATTTGTGAAACACAATAAATAAGAAGAGAAAACAAGATCAGTAGTTCTCAAATACTGGTGAGTCAGGAAGGCTGCAAAAAATTATGAGGAGAGCCTGTTAAAAAATACAGCTCTGCAGGCTCCACCATCAGATTCTGCTATAGTAGCTCCAGGGCCAGGAAATCTATATATTTTTTATTTCCTCAGGTCCTCCTAATACTCAACTGGTTTGGGAACCATCGGGCCCAGTGATCTCTGATGCTCCTTCCAACTTGTAGGATGTGAATTCCTGTGTTTAGTTATATAAGAGGTAAGTCACAATTTTAAGAATATTTTAAAAAGGCAATTGGTACTTCAAGATTAAGAGATTATAAAAGGGATGTTATCAAGCAATAGGAATGGGCCTGAGTGAGGTACTAGTTGATAAAAATTTGCTTACCTGTTTTACTGTCACAGAAAGAGCCATAAGGATGTGTCCACACAGTTCAATTATTTCCCCTCGGGAGTACTTGAAAAGGTTCTTCCTTTGGCCTCTTTATTTGCAACTGTTAAGTTCTAGTTGAAAAGAACTAAAACGCTTCTCTCAAATGGGTTAGATGTAGTTTATCAAACTATATATTATATACAGCAAATTGCAAATGAAATAAAGTATGGCCATAATCTGGTCTTGTATTTACTACTAATCCCTTTAAATTCTGGCATTAATAATTCCCCGCACTCATTCATTCTTTTGTTCATTTATTCATTCACTCAATAACGAATTTAAAGTTCTAACTATGAGCCAGGAACTGCTCTAGGCCCTGGGGATACAGCAGCAAACATGAGTCTCCTTCCTTTCAAAGCTTACATTCTAGTTGGGGAAGTTGGTAATAAATAATTAAAGTATTACATGGTGTTAATTGTTAAGGAACATAAGACAACGTAAGGCGATAGAAAGTGGCGGGAGCTGGAGGAAAGTGTTATTTTAGATAGGTAATCAGGGAACGCTGCTCTGTTATGGTAATATGTTAGCAGAGACCTAAAGAAAGTTAGAGAAAAGTCATGGTGATATCTGGGGAAAGTATTATACAGAGGAAACAGCCAGTGCAAAAGTCCTGTGGCAGGAAGGTACTGGGCAGGATCTGGGATCAGCAAGTGGCTACAGTGGCTTGCATGGAGTGAGTAAGGGTGGGATGTTGGAGATGGGTCAGAGAGTAGCAAGCCGTCATCATGGGGGCTTGACAGGCCAGTTTTAAAGTCTTTGTATTTAACTCTAAAAATCAAGGATGGATCCCGCATTTGAAGCTTATAATCCTGAGGCTTTCTATAAGTAAAGTAATACAAAATTAGCTACAAACCTAATATTTATTTGGAATGAAAAAAATCACAATAATATCAGTTTTAAAAGATATACACACACCACAAAATCCAAAAAACAAAAACAAACCCAAACCATAATAATTTTACTGTGACACCTCTCTGTATTACTTTTTTCTCCTTTTATTTTCTTTAAAGGTATAAACAAAGCTAATTGCATTACTTTTTCCCTCTTCATTAGTTTACACTAAAATACCTTAGATTATTCATATTATTTTCTAACATCATTTTCAATAGGAAGAACTGAAGATAATTCAGTCTTTCCTGTAGCTTGTTGGTACAAAATTTATCTTTTTATTGTTGATTTCATGGAAAAAATTTTCTTTAATTTTATAACTCATTATTGCTAATGATATGTATGTTTTTTAGAATTGTTGTCAATTTGAGACAACTTTTCTCAACTTTCTTTCTTTATATGGCCATAAGATTTGTAGGAATTTTCTGTGTACTAGCTTCTGGCTGCATATATTTCAACCCCCTTTTTTCCTCTACTAGCCACATATTTCTGGTATGATGAAGACAAGTTCCTATCTTATAACCTCAGGCTATGAACTTTAATGTCACAACGTAGATTGGTACAGAGGATGACAGAAGTATTCCTGGAAGCCATTCCAACACCAGGAAAATTTTTACACTGAAATAACTGTGAACCACAATAATACATCCTACTAACCCAAACTAAATGCTTCTCTAATTCAACTTCTCCTTCCCTGGGCCTGCGAGTGTCTATGTCTATTCTCACACCACTTGACTTAAAGAGAAATGTGACAGAGGGAAATAAGAAATAAAGAGCTTTGGTAAAAATATCTCATGTTTGCAAAGTAAAAAAAAAAAAAAAAAAAGCGACCACATGAGCACATGGCCAGAGCCCCTTCCAGGGCCTTGGAAGAGCTCTGTGCAATGAGGGACCCTGAATCTGCAGATTTATTCGCTTCAAGAACGATCAATGTCTGGTGAAATGTGAAGTCACTGGAGGGTTTTGAGCAAAGTATTAACGTGACCTAATTTCAGTGGTAAAAGGATAATTGTGTCTGGGGAGTAAAATATAGGGGAGCAAGCCCGAAAGCAGAGAGATCAGTCAGGAGCCTGAAGTTTAGGTTGCAAAAGAAAAACAAAAACGCAGACATAACTCATTCTGTGTGTTCTAGGAAAGCTGACTCCATTACTCATTAAGCTATTGATGTGTTTCCTAACAATTCGTGCCTGCCTGTGTCAGCATTGTTTCCTTTCTTAGCTATAGTTGAGTCAGCAATTGTAGAGCATTCTCTTGATCTTTTCTCTTCTCAATGTCTTTAAAGTTCAAGTTTTACCAACAATATTTTTGTTATTATGGCGATTTCTCTCCCTATTTGCTGCTGCATAGATGCCTACGGTGCTGGGTGGATGATAGGCCTTTACCTACACTATTTCAGTTCACAGTCTCAGTGCAATCTGTGTCTGGGTTGAGAACTTCCCAGGAGAACTCTTTCCTGTTATTTAGAAACCCTTTAGAACCTGGTAATTTATCACTTCATATTATCGTATATCCCTTTGCCTGATGAAGAACTATGCAACTCACATCTTCAAGGCCTTTAGAGTTTAATAATTTTATTACATTTTGGGAGAAGTTGACTTTACATTGTGTTGCATTAGAACAGGGATTGGCAAACCTGTTTTGTAAAGGGCCATCCAGAAAATATTTTAGACTTTGTGCACCGTATAGTCTCTGTCAGAACTACTTAACAATGCTATCATAGCAGTAAAGTGACTATAGAAATTATGCAAACAAACGAGAGCATGGCTGTATTCAAGATACTTTTATTTACATAAACAGGCCTCAGGGCTGGATTTGGCTTGCAGGTTGCAGTTTGCTGACTTCTGCTTTAGAAATTTCCTCTAGCTGTTTCATGTTATGTGTCCCAAATCTTAATCTCACGTCACCCCATGAGTCTAGAGTCTCCATCTTTAAAATGAGGACCCTAATATATGTCCTGTGTATCACATAGCATTGTTATAAGGGTCAAATGAGACATTAGTTATAGAAATCTGCTAAAATTTTAAAGTGGCATATGTCTGTGTATTTCTTTTTTCTTTTATTTTTTTTTTGAGACGGAGTCTCGCTCGGTCACCCAGGCTGGAGTGCAGTGGTGTGATCTCAGCTCACTACAAGCTCCGCCTCCTGGGTTCATGCCATTCTCCTGCCTCAGCCTCCTGAGTAGCTGGGACTACACGCGCCCGCCACCACGCCCGGCTAATTTTTTGTATTTTTAGTAGAGACGGGGTTTCACCGTGGTCTTGATCTCCTGACCTCGTGATCCGCCCGCCTCGGCCTCCCAAAGTGCTGGGATTACAGGAGTGAGCCACCGTGCCCGGCCTGTCTGTGTATTTCTTTCTCTTCCCTACCACTCTACAACACATTTCCCTGCCTCCCACTCCACCTAAAACACATATATAAACATTCAATCACAGAGGAAAATTATGGCTTGTTATCTTATTCTTCTCCTGAGCTTTATGGTGAAAACTGGCTTCCCCAAACATCGCCAAACTACCTGTAATGGCACAAAGCTGAGTTTGTACTTACCATGGTAAGAGAGTCCATAATCTAGATATAGTCTTAATGGAGCCTCAAAAGAGGGAAGGCAAAGTCAGGAAATTTATTGAAATTTTAGAGACTCACCTAGATGAAAGTGGGTCTTTCAATGCAGGTCTTGGTTGGAGTTGGATATGGATTATGATATAACGGGTCAGGGTTAATGGACACAATGAGGTGAGGATTCTGAGGAGGGGTTCAAAGAATCTTGGGGTATATATTATCATTTAATGCTTTCTATTGAAGAATTGATTGATATGTCAGGAAGTTGCTGGAATAAAAAATAAACTCATTTGTAACTTTTATTTTTACGAGCAAATTTCCTGGAATAGTAAAATCATATTTATGAACCCATTGAAGCAGTAAAGTCATGTTAATATAGTCAGTAAGCTGTGTGGATGTAGACGATTTTAATCCTGTCTTAAAAAGAATATTGGAGACCTGTGAGAAAAAGACAAGGAAACATAGATGGGATTGCAGGTTTTACTTAGAAAAGAGCAGAGAATGACTAGTAGAAAAGAAGACAATGCTATAGAGAAGAGGGGAAGAGAGGGCCAGGATGTAACGGGTTTCTCAGCCAAAGTTTAAAGAAAATTTTGAAACAGAAGAGAAACTTTGGGGAACTAGAAGCTAGGATGTAAGTTATGTCAATAATGTCAAAAGTCAGAAAAGAGAATACTAAAACCTATCAAATATAAATTGTTTTCAATTAGTTGTTCTGGCTGCACAGTTTTATTTTCATGTGCAAGTCTGTGTGAAGACTGAAAAATATGTGGGCATGCTTTTGAGGAGTTTACTTTTTTATTAAAAGAATACATTTTCTTAGTAGAAAATTTTAAATGTGTACGTAAATAACTAGAAGAAAGACAGATAACTCTTAATTGGGAGGTGAAACTCCAGTGAAAATGAATATTAGTAGTCAAAAGTCCAGAGAAGTAAGAAAACTGACCTTCATTAAAAGTAAATAATAATTTCTTGGTGGAAGAGGAGTGGAGTGCAGACATGGGAGAATGACAGAAGAGAAGGGAGAGGATAAATTAAGAGCATGTTTGGAGGCTGTTGGCTGTTTTGTGGGAAATTGTCAAAGGCCATTGCATTTTTAGGAAACAAGATATTGATCTTAAATCTTAATGTTTTTTAGTTGCTGTGATATTTCAGAGTTTAGGACAACAACAAGGTAAAGGGTGTAGTACCCAGGACTGTTCTCACTTCTGATACCAGCTAAAAGTTCAGGGGGTTCCCAAAACCATCCTCAGTTTTGATAATTTGCAAGAATGACTCACAGAACTCACTAAAGGCTATTCTACTCATAGTTCCGGTTAATTACAAGGAAAGGATACAGATTAAATCAGCCGAGGGAAGAACACATGTGGCAGAATCTAGGAGCAGTAACAAATATGGCGCTTCTGTTGTTGTCAGCCCATGAAGGGAGGACATATCACTGTGCAGGCACTGATGTGTGGCAATACCCATGGAGAATTGCCAACCAGAGACTGATGTATGGCAATACCCATGGAGAATTGCCAACCAGAGAAGCCCATCTGAGCCTCAGTGACCAGAGTTATTACGGGGGCTCTATTTCGTAGACATGATTGAATGATTGCATACATATTTGATCTCAGTCTTCAGGTTGATTGTTACTGTGTTACCCCAAAGCCCCACTTTAATGTCACATTGTTGATCTATTGCCAGTCCTTATCCTAGGACCTTATGGTTGTGGTCACCTCCTGCCCTAAATCCCATTGTTAGACCATCCAGTATGACCTAAGGCCACCAGGCAAACAAACACCCTCCCATCAGGAGGGCCCATGGCATAGGCCAGATCTTTTCTTTGAGATGTTTTGGATTTGTGACCCCACCCAAGTCTCATGTCAAATTATAATCCCCATATCGGAAGAGGGGCCTGGTGGGAGGTGACTGTATCATGGGGGTCGATTTTCCCCTTGCTGTTCTCATGATAGTGAGTTCTTATGAGATCTGGTTGTTTAAAAGTGTATAGCACCTCCCCCTTCCCTCTCTTCCTCCTGCTCCAGCCATGTAGGATGGCCTTCTTCCCTTTTGCCTTCCACCATGATTGTTAAGTTTCCTAAGGCCTCCCCAACCATGCTTCCTGTACAACCTGTGGAACTGTGAGTCAATTAAACCTCTTTTCTTTATAAATTACCCAGTCTCGGGTAGTTCTTTATAGCAGTGTAAGATCAGACTAATACACACTTTAAATATTTTGGCATAGATTCTCCTAGATATATCTTAGGTAGTTTAGGTATAAAATGTTAACTCACCTTTTCTTTATTGCTCTGCAACTTATTGATAAAATGGATAGCTATTTACATGAGTTAGAAAATGAATCAGGAAAATACAATTGTCAAATAGGAGAGTTAGATGAGACCTTAGACTTCATCTAGTCTTTTGGAAAGGTGAAGTGGTTTGTTCAAGACCAATGGAGTCAGTGAGACAGAGCTGAATCAAAATTTCAGGTTCAGTGACTTTTCTCTTACAACAAAGGGACGCTCAAGAGACCTTGTTTTGGGACCAAAGGATGTTACTGGACGTTTTGAAAATAGGGTTGCTTTGTTGATAAATGGCAAGAAAACTCTAATGCCTTTTTGATTGATTTGATTTTACCCCAGAATTTAGGATGTTTTCCAGATCCATATGTTAAAGTTTGTCAAGAAGACAGCTACTCAACTGCTTGCATATTTTTCTGATTAGCTGAGTTACATATGCTGCTGAAATAGTCAACTAGATTTCATGTTGTTGATAGAAGCAGCATGGGATCTAAAATTAAACACTATCTGTACCTCTCTAGCACTTTGGAAAAATTTCCCTTCCATTCGGTGCTTCCTTGTCCTTCTTAGAAAGCTATTAAATTTTATGTTTTTCAGATTCAAATCTGGAACCTAGTTTTCAGCTGCTTTCTTATTCCCCATCTCCAAAATTTCTAAACGCTTAATTGACTTCTTTTTATGTGGGTGTGTGTCAGGGTTGGAGATTGTTAATCAATGAAAAATAGTTTAAAAGGGGGCCAGGACTTACTCTTCTGTCACACAAGCCTGTGAGTTGCGAGGGGAAATAAGTGGATGCACTCATTTTCATGAGCCAGAGCAGCATTGTGGATAGACGTAGTAGGTAAAAGATTGCCAGGTCTCATCTCATTGGATGGAAATGACCTGCTGTTCCAAACCATTTCCACTCTATTGACTAGATTTGCCTTAGCTATGACATGAGCAATGAGCAAATCATTTCAGTTAACTGGAGATCTATTTTAAAAATGCAAAATGCAAGCATCCCTTAGGGGAATTTTTGTACCTTAGAGCACTCTCAGTTTGATTTTGTCTTTTGTATACTTAACTAAAGTCAGCTGCAGTGAAGAGATACAATTCTGATGAAATACACTTGGAACTTGACGTGGGGTCAAGCATAGGGTAGGACATCTCAGGTATTCAGGAATGCCAGAGAAACTGGAGATCAAGGAGGAGGGTTAGGGAAATGGAGATGAGGAGGCCCTTCGTTTCTTCATTTAGTGTAGTTCTGAAGTGTGAGCTTAATGGAGCATCAATATGGAGTATTTGCAGAGGGGTTGACACATGTCTTTTCAACTACTAAGAGGAAAAATGTTGTAAATATTGGTAAAGTGATAGAAAAGGCCAGAGAGAGAGAAATCAGCTATGTACATTATGATGTACAAGTTTTAATTTTATTGATTCTCTAAATGCATAGAAATAAATTTTAATCTAGAAATACAGAAAATACAAAGAAACTTCAATGGTAGAAATTTTCAATGGGAAATTTTGGGGTGCTAGAAATTTCGCTTTACCTCATTGGGGTGTTGGTTACAGGAACGTGTGCATCGTCAATAGTTACTGAAGTGGACCCTTAAGATATGTGTTTTTCTCCATGGAAATTATTCCTCAATACAACTAGTTAACAGCAGCAACAATGACAAAGTAGTTGTGTCACTCAGGATCTTGGCAGGAAACAGATATCCATTCAGTTGGGTAATTTGAAGAGTTTAATAAAAGGCCAATTTATAAAAGGGTCAGTGGGGTGTAGCACCCCAGGACTGGAAACCTGAGTTCCCAATAGGGAAGGGATCTGTCACCAGAATGTGAAGACAGAGAATACTGCATGAAGAAGACCATTTTGCAGAAGCTGGAACTTTTGGTCAGGGACTCAGCCAGTACCTAATAACCCTATGGTGAGAGAACTGGAGGAATAAAAACCCTAACCTCAGACTCTTTCCTCCTTCCTTCCTACCAATCTCCCCCTTAGATGAACCCAACTAGAAGCCTAAGAGCAAAGAGGCCCAAAGATATAGTCTATACAGATCAGCCTGGCAGGGCACAGTGCAGGGTGGAGAAGGAGATGGAGAGGAGATTAGAGGGACAATCAGAAGATATCCAGCAGAATGTTTTCCATTTTCCTGGAATCACTTCACTCCAAGTGTATATGGTAATTCTCCAAAGTGTAAATAATATAAGTAAGACAAGGTTGTAGTACTTAAAACATTATACTGAAAGTTTGAGGATAACAGGGTTTTCAATGAAGCAAAAGCAAATTTAAAGCCTCACAACAGCTATCAGAGATCCATTAGCCATGCTTCATTCAGGGAGTTCCTCACTGCCTTCCTCTCTCTTCAGTCCCTAGTCATGTCATGGTGAAAGGGCCAGTCTACCTTACCAGTGGTAATTTTCTTGACCTCTTTTCCCAAGTCCAAAATCTGATCCACTGAATGGATCCCCAGTCAACTCCCCAACAGAGAGTGATTCTTTCCCTTTTTCCCCCCTACCTCTTTTTTTTTTCCCCAGGATGATCAATAGTGGCAATATCCATTTCATTTGGGGAAACCACTATCTTCACTATAGGCAGTGGTCTAGCCATAGTATATATAGCTCTTATCGACTGTAGCATGGTAGTGTCTTGAGGTCCAAATGAATTGGATCATAAGGAGTCATGTCAAGGTTGAGAACATCAAGAAAGCCAGGCAAGACTAGGGCCTAGAGGAAGGGAACGTGGGCCAGGACTGTTATGCTAAAGGTCTTGGGGTAGGTATCCAGGGGCCTCTCAAAAGTCCCACATGGACTGAATTCCACTTGCCAGCTATGTGGCCTTGGGCAAGTGACTTAATTACTCTGAGTTGTAATTTGTCTCTCTTCCCTTCCTTTCTTCCATCCCCTGCCCTCCTCTTCTTTCTTCCCTCCCTTCCCCTTCCCTCCCTCCCTTCCTTCCTTCCTTTTTCTTTAAAAATAGGGATATGAAATGTACATGAAAACACTTTGTAAAACTATGTGGTCCAAATGAACATAAGTTCTTCCTTTCTAGTAATTGTCCATCTTTTTCTGTTGTCACAACATTCACATGTATAATGCAATGTCATGCAATAATTTCCAAGGGCAAAGCAAGGATTGGGGATTTGGGAATATGTGCCCAGAGATATATTGTAAGTGGGAGCTTGGTTAGTTGAAAAAGCTTCTCATAGAGATTTTAATGAGGCTGCTCACCACATCACCCTCAACTGGGTCATATGGAGTTGAGAGTTGCTTTTGAGACAGAGGTTACAAACTCGTGTGGGTTGAAAGGTCCAGAAGATATAGCTTGTTTGGCTTTCATAGAATAGTAAAGTTGCTGAATTAGTTGTCAAAATTTTAAAATCAGAAGATTTCAGATGTACAACAACCTTATCATATTTCTGCCTTCTCTTGTAATACAGAATTTCTGGCAAAACCAAGTCTAGATTCTTCAATGCCAAAATTCTACTGGAGCTAAATAGTGGCTGTCCCTTTAGATGCAGCATGAATCCTCCAGCTGGTGTCACCTATTTGTGTCACGTGCCCTCTTGGTAATTGGGTTTGCCATCCTTGGTGTACACGATCATGCAATTGTTGATACTGGAACTGAAGGGGACTTCAGAGCGTCACAGGGCCCTGAGTTTGCTTTTAGTCAGGTCGGGATTTAGTTTCTCTAACAGCAAAAGCCTCCAGGCTTAAATGATCTCCCTGGCGGGGCTGAACGGGGACAAGCAGGCGGTGGAAGAAATGGATCAGATGGAGGTCAATTTTCTCCCAGTGAAGGGCTTTTGCCTACCCTCATGTGTGCTCTCACCAGCAGATTATAATTTCTGAAGGCCCGCCGGTGGATCCATTGTGAGGAAAGGGATTCCCTAGATGAGAGAGGCTCCTGGAACCTCCCTGCAAGGTTCCACCAATGGAACACACACCAGTGCTCTCATGGGTGACCTTGAACCTGGACGCCCAGCCCTGCCCATCAAGCGCTAGCCTCACAGGAAGGACTGTGAGCTGGGAGCCTCCAGCGTCCTTGACCCCCTGGCAGGGATCCCAGGCTGAAGAAACCCTCTGTGTTTTGTTGTGGGATGGGGAAGAAAGATAAGGCTGGGGAAGGAGGGAAGAAAGGGAAGAAAAGCAGGGATAGAGAGAATACCTTTTTTCTTTTCCTCCAGAAGTTGAGTTTTTGTGTGTCTGTGCCACATGCGTGCAGTGAGATGTTCATTTTCTTTCTTGTTTTCCAGTTGTGGGATTGGTGTGTTGCCCTAATGCTGCTTGTTTTGGCTGCCAGAGGAAGTAGTGACAAAGGAAGTGGGAGAACAAACCATTTTGTAAGCAGTCCGCCTGAGAGGAACAATAAAGCAGAACTGGAGACAGGGTGTTGGGCTTGAGATTCTCTGAGACTGTTCGGCACCGGCATCCCTGAAGCTCCGGCCTGGGAGAAGGAGTGGGAACGTGGGGGTATTTTAGAGCTAGAAAAGGTTGCAGTGATCACTGGAGAGAGATGTGTCGAGCTATGCTTTGCGATTGTGACTGACCGGCTTTGGTTAGATGCCTTCTCTGGGCTCAGCTTCCCCCCTGCTCCTCCTGTCCCATCCTTCCACTGTGTCAAATACTGGGGCAACAGGCATTTTCCAATGAGGAGATAGTCTACACCAGCAAAATGTCTTTGTTTAGTGGGGGAGGTTAAAAATAAGATCAGGATATATGACTATGAAGAGGACCCCATAATGCGAATGTTCCAGAAACATTGGGTTTTATCCTTGGTCATACCTTTAGGAATTTTAAAAACATACTAGCACCCAAAGATTGTTAAAATTCCTAGTGATTGTTCAGTGGAATCTGAAAAGAATCCTATTTCACTTTACATTTTTCTCAAGACTAGCTAGGAGTGAAAGGAGACTTCACATACATTCAAGGGATGGTGCCAAAGAGCTTGAGCTCGATTGAGAATGGTCACTGCACAGATGGTATCCTAGGGATGTGGTTGGAGAAACCCGCTTTGCCATAGATTTCTTAGAAATTGGGTCAAAACATGTCAGAACTGGCTAAGGTGCAGTCCTTGCTCAAGACAGGACAGAATGACTTACCCTTTCATTTTTCACCAAAGGGCTAAGAAGATGGATAAAGTCCCTAGTTTAGATGACTGCTGGGAGCCATGAAGCAGTAGGACCTTCACTTAAGCTTAACCTGCTCCCTGGGCCTCTGGGAATGAATGTGCCTAAAATGGTGATTTTTTTTTAAAAGGATATTCTGCAGCTAAGAAAAAGGCCTATCTTTTTCTCTGGTGAAACCTTAGGAAGTCACCCAGATATTAGGTAACAGCACTGAATGAAAAGGTGTATTGTTGTATTTGAAACCCTAGATTGCTTCGAGGGATATAACGCACTTTTATTTTTTTCCTGCTTCCATTAAGTGATAAGGGATGGGAACAGAGCAGGCACCAACTGGAACACTAAAGAAGTTACAGGAAATACCACTGCCTTGTAAAACTGTAGCACGTCTGCAGCAGTTAAATGACTCAGATATGTAAAGCCTCTGGTTAATTACTGTTTCTCAGGATAAAACCTTCTTTCCACGTGGGTCTGGGCAGTGGGGTGGATGGAAGTGCTAGGTAGGTTGGATGGAAAGGGAACTTATAAATGGGCATGCCAATCTATGTGTAAAATACATCTCTATACTAGTATCAGTTTAAATTTATCTGCAAACTGGTATTAGTAGGTGTCCTTGTCTGGCTAAGATTTCTGGCTATATTAGTTCTCTGGATCCCTGCTGAACCAGTGTCTGGAGCTGTTGCCTATTACACTACACAGGAGAGGATAGCCTTAGTGCTGTCTGTTAAGCTTTCATATTCTAAAACACAGAGTAATTTTGGAAATTATTCTTTTATCAAACCATACCAGTACCTATTTAATATTTGAATTAATGAGGGAAAAAGAAGAGATCTTCATCAAAAAATGTGGAAATGGATTCCGGTCCATGTTATGGCAAAACTAAATTATTTTTGCTGGGCCGTTGGGAAAACCACTTGTCATCTATGTACAGTACCTGATTTTCACCTCTCCATGTCTGTACTATGAAGAGATCTTATTGCAATATAGATTTTCTGAGATGATCCCAATTTTGGATATTTATAGTTCTCACACATCATTTAAATGCCAGAGAAATGTGAATATTTCAATATTTTAGTGTCTAAGAAATATGTTTTAGATTTAATTTTTTTCATGACAAAACTTGTGGGTCTTTTTTGTTTTTAAATAAAAAATATTTACTGAGATATGATTCACATGCCATAATAGTCACCCATTAAAAATTGTTAGTGTTTTCACAGAATTGTGCAACTATCACCACAATCTAAATATGGAACATTTTATTATCCCATAAAGAAATCTCTTACCCATTAGCATTGTTCCCCACTTTTCCCTTCCCACAGCCCTGGGCAATCACTGTTCTACTTTCAGTCTGTAGATTTGCCTATTCTGGACATTTTGTATAAATGGAATCTTGCAAGCTGTGGTCCTTTGTGACTGGCTTCTTTCTTTTAGCATAATGTATTTGAGGTTCATCCATGTTGTTGCATGTCTCAGCATTCCATGTCTTTTTATTTCTGTTTAATGTTCAATTGTAAGGCTATACCACATTTTATTTCTCCATTCATCAGTTGACAAACATTTGGCTTGTTTCCACCTTTTGGCTATTATGAATAACACTGCTATGAACACCCACATACACGTTTTTGCGTGGACATATATTTTTACTTCTCTAGGGAATGTACCTAAGAGTAAACTTACTGGTTCATATGGCAACTCCCTTTGCTTGCAGAAGAATGGGACTGTGATTCCTAGAGAATGCCAGGACTTGCAGCCTGGTGACCTCTTCAGTGTCTATGGAGCCCTCATGATCAAGACACCATTGTGGAAGTTGTAGCTGGGATAATAAGTAGCCCCATTATCCCAGCCTCCTGATGTTTACTTATTTGTCCTATCTCCTCCCTCTGACCTGGGTGGGAACTATAACTTGCTTCTGACCAGTTGAATATGACAATAGTGATGGGATGTCACTTTGCTGATTATGTTACATTGCATAGGGCTCTGGTAGGTTAGCGACTCTCCTTGTGTCTTGATGAAGTACACAGTTATGCTGGAGAAATACATGTGGCAAGGAACTGTAGGTGGCCCCTGGAATCCGAGGACAGTCAGTGAAGAGCTGAGGCTCCAGTCTTGTAGCTGCAAAGAGATGAATTCTGTCAACAACTGGGATGAACTTGGAAGTGGATTTTTCCCTAGTTGAACCTTTGATGAGAATGTGGGCCAGCTAATGCCTTGATTGCAGCCTTTGAAGCTCTACGCGGAGGACCAGCTAATTCGTGCCCAGACTTCTGGCCTACGAAGACTGAGATAATAATATGTGGTGTTTGTGTAGCTAAGTTTGTGGCAATTTGTTATGCAACATAAGAACAGTCATCCAAAGTCGAGGATTTGGTTCCATTATATAATCTGGGCTGGATGCCACTGGATTTACTTGTCAAGGCAAATATTCTCTTTACTTATCAGTGTGATTATCACAAAAGATAAACGGCCATAGAAGTTCAGGTATGTGCTTGGTTGCTATAGAGTAATCTATGCCTGTGGGGTATACTCTAGAATGGGAAAGTAAGGATGGCAGAAGTAAGAAACAGAGTTCCACTCTGTCTGCTTGACTCATACAGGAATCTCTACAAATCCTGTTCCAAAAAGAGTCCCTAAAAGATCAGAACACAAGAGGAATGATAACTTATATAATGAGAGCTACTGTTTATTAGAGACTATGGGACTGAGAGGATACGCATGAAATTGAGGCTGCGCCCTGATATAGCTTATGTTATACTGTAGTTATCATTTACCTAGCTCGCTGTGAAGCTATAAGCTTGATCTTGACATTAGTTTTCTCTTACACTTCTTTAGCCAAATAATAGCAAAACAAGCCCAGCCTAGTGAACAACACTTCTGTTTTTGGAATTTAGTTTGGATGATTCCATTTTTCTTAGTCATCCTTTTCTATATTTAACAGCCCTACACTCAGAATTTTAACTTATAACTTATTTACATCTATTAAATTAAATGTATTGTGTTAAAACCTGCATTTTTTTCCACCTGCCTCTAGACAGATGGAAACAGCTGATGATCTGAATCTCTTGACTGTCCTTGTCATATCATTTCGTCTTGTTACATTTAATTCCTGACTGACTTAAGTGAGGAGAGTAAGGTGGATCTTATCCTGTAGCACAGGGATACATGTGGAATGTCGTCCACTTCCTTGGTGATCTGACTTTAATTTCAAGCACTGTAGAGATGACTCAATGTGCAGCAACTAATATGAAAAGTCGTGCTGCTTATCACATACAGTGAGTAACTACCCAGACTCACCTCAGATGACTTGGAAGTCTCCTAGTTGGGAGAATGAAGCAATTTAAAATTGATGGGAAATGAATGTCTGAAACCCAGTAGAGTAAAAGTTTCAAGCATCACTGAAATTTTCATCTTCCGTATCTCATACCAGTAGACACATAACAAAGCAAAATTTTGTTCTACTGAGGATGGAATCAACTGTGGTTCCCCGTATATTTACAGCAGTGCCATCGTCCCATCATAGGAAACAGAGACGAAATGGATTGAGTAACATTTTATGTGATGTTCTTCATAGAACAGTTTTGCCAGGAAACAAGTAAAGATGACTTGGACACAGTAGGAAGAGACATTTCCATGAACAGGGTCTCGTCACTTTTTTTCTATATCTATAAAAGAAAATGTATAATTACACTCTGATGGAGCAAATAGAATGGTGAGGAATGTTTATATTTACATAGTTGATTTCATTTACTTTTAACAATTATTATTTTTTTTATTTTTATTATTTTTTTTGAGACGGAGTCTCACTCTGTTGCCCAGGGTGGAGTGTGATGGTGCTATCTCGGCTCATTGCAACCTCTGCCTTCCGGGTTCAAGTGATTCTTCTGCCTCAGCCTCCAGAGTAGCCTAAACTACAGGCGTGCGCCACCATGCCAGGCTAATTTTTGTATTTTTAGTAGAGATGGGGTTTCACCATATTGATCAGACTGGTCTTGAACTTCTAACCTCATGATCCGCCTGCCTTGGCCTGCCAAGGTGCTGGAATTACAGGCGTGAGACACCGTGCCTGGCCAATAATTATTTGTATTTACTGTTGTCAGTAAAGCATTTTCACCTCTCTATGATGTGGGACATTGTGTGGTGATGTTGCCCTACTTCTCCATTCCATTGCCCACATCTCTAGTTCTGCAATAGAAACCCGTGATTCTCTGCTTATTGGTCTGCACTTACTCCTCTTGGCTATTAGTAGGAATTTTCTGGATGGCAAGTACTATCTTGGTTGCTCTTCCTCTTGTCCAGGTCCTTGGCCCCCTTAACTTGGGAATATCACTCTACTTACCCTTGGTTCTACTATCATGATTCCAAATGCTTCGCAGACCCTTTTCATAGAGGCAATATATGCTTGTTAATTTGGACCCAAACAGAAACAAGCTAATTTTACATTACAGCTATCAATTGTAAAATGTTCTGTAGAGCAAGGCTTTAAATAAGTGTAAATGCATACATTGTCATTAAGATTAAACCATCATAGAGCAGATTCTGAGCATTTTGCTGTTTATTTCTTCCTCTTAGGCTGCACTAAGTCGTAGCATTAGCCCCACCTATTCCAGTTCAGTCAGTGCTGTTACTTGTTGTTCATGTGTTAAATACCACATTAACACCTCGTTGGTATTTCCACAAGTAACAACAATGACTGAGCTGATTTTCAGTCTAATTTACTTCTCAGACTTTGACTCTGTTCAGCACTATTTACCTTTTGAATTCCCCCTTTTAAGTGTCTCTGCAAATGCCTCTTAAATGAGAGGTATGTTAGGAGGTACATGCCCCAGTTGTTCTTAGTTTTACTCAGAAGTGCTTATTCTTGCATTCCTTTAACAATCATGTCACCTCGTTTTGTGCCAACCACTGTGGTGGGTACCGAGAATACAAAGATGAATAAAACACTAGTCCCCGACCTGGAGGAGCTTCTAAGGATGGAGTCGTGCAAACACATAATTATACCATGATATAAGTCCTCTAGCAGGGATAGGAACACTGACTCAGCCTGCAGGAATAAGAAAAGGTGGTGTGTTAGTTGGGTCTTGATGGATCCATGAGGATTTATCAGATCGTTTAGGTACATATGAGGGGGTGGTGGCTGCAGAAATAATTTCTAGACTGAGAAACAACATGAACAACAGTATGGAGGCATGAAAGGATATGGCTGGTTTGAGAATAGTGAGAAGTTGGGTGTGACTGAAGTGTAGTGTGTAGTGTGTGTGTGTGTGTGAGAGGGAGAGAGAGAGAGAGAGACAAAAACAGAGAGAAAGACTCTGGGTGATGAGCTTGGAGTGGGAGAAGTTTGGAAAGAGAGAGAAGGATGTTGTAGGCTGGGTGTGGAATTCTGACTTGATTTTGTACCAATAGGGAGTAGTGGAAGCCCTAAAACAGAATAGTTACATGATAAGAGATAGTACACGTAGCAGTGTATGGATGGGACTAGCATTGGAAGAGATGGAGCAGAGGGAGGCTCTATTAAAAGTCAGTTAAGGCTGCCTGCAGGAGACAGTTCCAAGAAATCCTCCACTAGTAGACCTGGGTATGAAGCTCTTGCAATTGAGCTGGAACTTAAACTAAGTCACTTGGAGGGGAATGCAGAGGAAGAGCTCTAGCTGAGAAACATTTCCAAGGTAAAATTGTCAAGAGTTTGTGACTGATTGGGTGATGGAGGGGAAGTGAGGCTGACTCCAGTATTCTCACCTTGGGAGACCCATTGGCTACTGGCATTATTAATAAAAGTTGAATACAGGAGAAGATAGAAGTTTAGCTGGGAGGGAGGAAGGGAAATAGGTGGTACATCAAACATATCTGGTGTCTGATTCATATTCTTTTGGCATCCTCTCTGTTTTTGACCATGGCTGGGGCAAACCATTCTAGGGCAGCTTCAATACACTTTGTTCTGAGAACATCTTGCCTCCTGTGAGTGCCCTGGTCTTCATGCCTTGGGGCTTTCTGAATCCAAGCAAATAAAGTTTGAGGGGGTTAACACTCCCAGTACAACCATCAATCAATAGAAGGAACTAAAGGATAAATGCTACCACTTCCATCCTTTGGGTGGTCAATCTCAAGGCATTCTGTACCTTTGCAGAAACTGGCAGAATCAAGCTCTCTTGCCCACAGTGGAACTTCCATAACACACTCTTATGCTGGCTTTTCTTCTTCCCTGTCTCAGCCTCTCCACTCATGCAGTTCTGCTCCTTAGAATCACCTCTCAAGTTAACTACTTATGTGTAAGTTCTTATTTTAGGCTCTACTTTTCAAGCACCCTAAGCTAAGACAGGTGGGGAAGAAAAGATTGGTTTGGTTTGGGATATGTTAAGTCTGTGGTGTCCAGGATCTCTGCTTATAGTTTAGGCACTTGGTGAAATGGTACATACAGAGGCTCGCATCCTACATGTCTAAATATTAAAAAGTTATAAATCAAGCCAACACATAGTTGAATAAAATGTTATATTCTCCCATGTACTTGCATATGTTTGAATGTGGAATTCTTGGGCTCCTCTGAGCTTCAGGCAAGAATGCAGCTATGTGAAAATGCTGCGACCCATGGCCTATCCTCCTTTCCTTTTCATCTCTGTCTCTATCATGCACTATGTATTGATACTCCAGTCTGCAAGCTCTATCCACACTCCCAACAAAGACCCACTCTCACACCTTGGGATGTGTACAAGGTGGTGCAGCTTGCCCTTAGGAGAATCAACCAAGGAAGGAGGACTGTGTAGGCTCTGGACGTGGATCCTGGGTACCTGGAACATGCTTTAGAAGTGGGATCATGGACTCTGGGTGGGCAGGTTCTTTTGTCCCATAAGATCCTCATTATGTGGGGAGGGTCACACCCAGAGGAGAGCCACATGGGGTCACTTTAAAGCATGGAGTCCAGAGGACCCTTTTGGTCATATTTAGGCATGATGTATCCATTGGGTATCCTGGTGGAGCTGTCTGGCAGGCAATTGGTAACACAGATTTATGGCTTAAAGAAGTTGGAACTTCATATAAATATTTGGGAGTTGGTAGCATGTGGATTGTCATTGAATGATGGGAGTAGATGGATGTAACTGGGAAGATGAGTTGGAATGAATAGAGAAGGTCTAAGGACAGAACTCTGGAGGTGGTTGGGGAGGTGGAGCCAGGGAAAGAGGCTTAGGAGCATTAGCCTCTGGGAGTAAGTTAGAATGCATTGTCTTGATATTTTAAAGGAATGCTATTCTTTATAAGTTAATCTTTAAAGCAGCACAATGAAGCTTATGCATTTTCTCCTCTGCTCACTCAATGTCCCAGGTATACAAATTCTTATTATATAGCTGCTCACAAGCAGTCTGAGACTTTGAGGACAGGGATTTATTTTAGGACTCTGGTGCTCAATATCTTACCTGTTGCTGTGGCCTGAATGTGTCCCTTAAAATAAATATGTTGAAACTTAATTGGCAATGTGATATTAAGAGGTGGGGTCTTTAGGAGGTGATTATGTCATGAGGGTGGAGCTCTCATGAATGTGATTAGTGACTTTATAAAAGAGCTGGAGGGAACTAAACAGGCCATTTTTTGCCCTTCCATCCTTTCTGCCACCTAAGATCACAGTGTTTGTCCTCTGTGGAATATGCAGCAATAAGGCACTGTCTCAGAAACAGAGAGCAACTTCCACCAGACAGTGAATATGATGGTGCCTTCATCTTGGACTTTCAGACTTCAGAACTGTGAGAAATAAATTCTCATTCTTTATAGTAATAAACTACTTAGTCTTGGGTATGCTGTTATATCAACATAAAATGGACTCAAACATGGAGGGGGACCAGGTACGGTGGCTCATGCCTGTAATATCAGCACTTTGGAAGGCTGAGGTGGGTGGATCACTGAGGTCAGGAGTTCGAGACCAGCCTGGCCAACATGGTGAAACCCTGTCTCTACTAAAAATACAAAAATTTGCTGGGCGTGGTGGTGCACACCTGTAATCCCAGCTACTCAGGAGAATTGCTTGAAAAAGAGGCAGAGGTTGCAGTGAGCTGAGATTTCGCCACTGCACTCTAGCCTAGGTGACAGAGCAAGACTCTCTCTCTCTACAAAAAAAAGAAGAAAAAAACCCAAACAAACCAAACCAACCAACCAAACAAACAAAAACAGACCAAAAAAAAAAAAAAAAAAAAACCACACAAAAAACATGGAAGGATAAATATAGTGCCTTTTTGAAGCATGAATACAGTATTTAGAGAAAGGCTATTTTGTGATTAAGGAGGAAATATCTCAAATCTCAAATTCTCATATGTTTCTAGGTGTCCATTTCTTTAACTGCAATATGAGGTAAATTATATCAGCATTAGTTTATTTTGAGAATCAAGTAAAATAACAGAATAGCTCTTAGACAAAATCAAATGTTCTATATAAATGTAATTAGAAAGGCTGATTCTAATGCTTTAATTTTGAAGAATTTTAAATAGAAGCTCAGTGCTCTGGAAGGGCTTTCATAATCATCTTATCTGACTCATTTTCCACCTAAGGAAAGAGAGAGTGCAGAAGGGTAAGAGACCAAATTTCACAGCAATTTTATGACCAAGATCGGCCAACTCAGTCTACTTCCACTATTACAGCTCTTTAAGCATACCACTGAGTGTCCTCAGAGAGAGAAGAGGGAGGAAAAAGATCCACAAAGCATACAAAATGTGTGGCAAAATAGTCCATTAGGGAAGTAAGACAGAATGAGTTTTGTGACGATATGGTTTCCTAACAGTGCTACCCTTAGTTTGCTGAGCAGTCCTCTGAGAATTACGGACATGGCCTCTGTTGTAGCCAGGTTCTGAATGAATTAATGCCTGGCTACCCACTGGGACACTCATGGAAACATCAAGGCATTGTCCCCATTGGATTTTATGTCAGTGGAAAAGACAGAAATTAACAAATAATTATAAATTACCAACTGCATGTTATTAAGTGTATGATTAAGTATTAATAACTAAGTGAAGAATTACTCTAGATTATGAACTTTATGAGGGCAGAATAATGCCTGTTTTGCCCCTTTATGTAGCATAGCATTTGCCACACAGTTGGCATTCCACAGCTAGTTACTGAATGATATAACAGATATAAAAAATGCCAGGAAGGAAAAAATGCCTGCTGTCCATAAAGTAGGTGAAAGATGACCTGATCTGGTGGGGCAGATGGAGAAATCTACTGAGGAAATGCTATTTATGCTGATATATAAAAGCAATTGTCTGCCGGGAGTGGTGACTCATGCCTGTAATCCCAGCATTTTGGGAGGCCAAGGCAGGCAGATCACCTGAGGTCGGGAGTTTGAGACCAGACTGACCAACATGGAGAAACTCTGTCTCTACTAAAAATACAAAATTAGCCAGGTGTGGTGGTGCATGCCTGTAACCCCAGCTACTCGGGAAGCTGAGGCAGGAGAATTGCTTGAACCTGGGAAGCAGAGGTTGTGGTGACCCAAGATCACACCATTGCACTCCAGCCTGGGCGACAAGAGCAAAACTCCGTCTCAAAAAAAAAAAGCAATTGTCATGATGAAGAAAGGCAAAGAAACAGCATGTGAGAAGGGCCCCAAGCAAGAGGGAGCCTGGCATAGTTCTGGAATTGAGAAAAGCCTCACAAGGGGCAGTGGGCTATGGCAGATCTAGAGTGCTATTTATTGCTGGATAATACATTTCTCTAGAGCTCAGCAGCTTAAGACAGTAATCATCTATTATCTCATCATTTCTGGAGTCCGCTATCCTGGAGTGGCTTAGCTGGTGATTTTTTGGCTCAGGGTCTCTCATGGGGTTGCAACCAAAGTATTGGTTGGGGCTGTAGTAATTTGAAGGATTGGGGTTGGAGGATCTGCTTCCACAAAGGTTCCTGTGTATGACTGTTGACCAGAGGCTTCAGTTCTTCACTGCTGTAGAGACTTTGCTTCCTCACCACATGGGTGTCTCCATAGGGTTGCTCGTGACATAGCAGCTAACTTCCTGTAGAGTAAGCAGTACTCAAGAGAGAGAGGCAGAAGACATGATGGCTTTTATGGCCTGAATGCAGGAGTCGTATGTCATCACTTCTACTATGTGCTGTTGGTCACACAGACTAATACTGATACAATGTGGGAGGGACAAAGATGTGAAGACTAGGAGGCTGGGGTCATTGGGGGCCATCTTGGAGGCTGGCTACCACAAGTGGTAATGGAACAGGGACCCAATGGAATTGAGTTTTTAGGTCATATTAAGGGATTTAGACTTTATTCTATGATTAGAGAGAAGACATGGAAGGATTTTAAACAGAGTCCATCCACAGGACTGGAGATTAGGCAGGACTACTGTCCCTGAAGAGTGCAACGGAAAGCAGAAAGATGGAGTCATGACTTCATTTCTAAAGCCTGGGTGTTTATGTGCTAATTCAACCAGTATTTATGGTGGAGCTTTGATACGGCAGGATATGTATTGGATGTGAGGATGCAGAGGTGATGAGATCTACTTACATATTTACCTTCTGGGGCTTACTGTCCAAGGACAGACAAAGGGAAGTAAGTGGGCAATTACAACCTCAGCATGATTTCCATCATAGGGTAAAGTACAGGTTTCTATGAGGTCATTTCAAAAGGCATATAACTCATTTTGGGCAATCAAAGGGTTCCTTGAAGAGGTGCCATGTAAACAGGGACCCAAAGGATGAGTGGGCTTATGTTCTCCGCATGAACATGGGCCAAGAAGTGAGAAAGAGAAAGCCTTGTTTGGGGGAACTGCAAGTAGTTGAACGTTTCTGGAGTGTAGATTGGAGGTGGGTGTGGGTGGAGGGGTAAGCAGTACAAAGTCAGTGTGGTCATCAGGGTCACATCAGGTTGAGCCCTTTATTCTCGTTAAGGAGTCTGAACTTTATTTGGGGAGCAGGAGGAAGTTACTAAAGGACTTTAAGAAGAGGGCGGATCATTTAGAATGATGATTACTCTGGCTGCAGCACAGAGAATAATTTGAGAGCAGCCAACCTGGAGGCTGGGAGAGGAATTTAGAGGCTGTGATAATAAGACAGCTGTGAACTGATAATGGCTCAAACTGTGGTTAATAAGAATTGAATTCAAGTGAGGTTTAGGAATTAAGGTGAATAGAATCTGGTGATGATTCTCTTGGGAGGTGAGGAAGTCTAGGGTAATGCCTAGGATCATGGCTTAATCTTTTTGAGTTCTGGACAGTGACCAGAACTGACACAAAATTTGTTAGACAGGGATAGAACGATCAAACTTGAGGTACAAGGTCTGGGATGAGTCTCTCTGATCCAGTTACTGGAAATCACCTACAGGGCTAGGAGATCATCAGTAAGGTGGATTTTACTTTTAGTCTCCTGAAAGTTATGTCACAGACACTGGAAAGAAGGGAGCCTAAAATGTAAGACTCCTTTCCATGGAGGCTGGAGAACAGGAAATTAAACATTTCCTAAGACTTATGAATATTTTCTCTATCCGCAATAAGCCACAGTCTAGAAGGCAATGGAATGAATCTTACGAGGTTTTATGTGGTGGTGAAATAAGAGTGTATCATCAGCTGCGATTTCTTACCATAACCATTGTGCAACAGCAAGTTTGCTGCCAAAAAACCCCCAGTGCATCCTATTTAATGGTATGAAAGCCTCCTGTTTATAAGTACACGCCACTTGTGCTATACTTTTTCTCTTCAAATTTCTCAGTTCTGAGAAAGTTGAATTAACAACATAATCCACTTTAAAATACTAATTTTGGTTGGACATGGTGGCTCACACCTGTAATCCCAGTAGTTTGGGAAACCAAGGCAGGTGGATCACTTGAGCCCAGGAGTTTGAGGCAACATAGTGAGACCCTGCTTCTACAAAAATTTAAAAAATTAGCCAAGCATGGTAGTGCATGCCTGTGGTCCCAGCTATTCTGGAGCCTGAAGTGGGAGAATTGCTTGAGCCCAGAAGGTCGAGGTTGCAGTGAGCCATGTTTGTGCCACCGCATTTCAGCCTGGAAGACACAGAGACCCTGTCTCAAGATAAATAAAATAAAATACTGATTTTGTGGATTATGCTTCTTAGGATAATGAACTATCAGCAGTCAAACACAGTGTGTGTGTGTGTGTGTGTGTGTGTGTGTGGGCGGTATATGCATGCACACGTTTGTGTGAACATGTGCACGTATGTATGTGTGCCTGTATGTGTGAAAGTGTATATGTGTGTGTGAGTATATGTGTGTGTATGTGTGTGTGTGTAGACTGTATACTTAATAGCAGCCCTAAATGACACCCAACCAGCACTGGGGGTCAAGAGTTAAAATTATGTTAAACACAGAGAGCCAAATAACTTTCCATGTGCCTCTTTTTACTCTGCACTTTCTCCCAGATCGTCACTACTCCCACTGGCCTTTTTATACACCCAAGCTAGTCTGATTCATCTGCTTCTCTTTCCTCCTTGCCTCCTACAGAAACTGCTAAAATTATTTTCTATTGAGTTATAACAGCATCTCTCTAGAATCCCAAGCTCCATCTTTAGGTTCCATTGAGTATAGACTCAAAGTTGGGTCTTCATTTTAGATGATTTTTTCTGACTTTCTTGTTTTCTTTTTTT
This sequence comes from Mandrillus leucophaeus, assembly GCF_000951045.1. Lineage (NCBI taxonomy): Eukaryota > Metazoa > Chordata > Mammalia > Primates > Cercopithecidae > Mandrillus > Mandrillus leucophaeus. Next base: position 6,043,535 of record NW_012103698.1, read on the forward strand.
GTTTGTTTCAATGAGGTCCTTTTTGGTCCTTTCTATGATCTCAAGGAAGTAGTTTTTAGAGTCCAACAGGGCTCACTATTTTGCACCAAGTGCACTGGAGATCCTTTGCAAGCATACACGGTGTTACCTTGAGCTGCTTGCTGCCCTGTCCTCTGCCCCTTACCTGCTACCATTGCTGCTTTTCAGACACCATCTGCCCTTGATTGTTAATGCTTGACTCCATGTCCTTTTGGAGGAAGCCCTTTATGCAATTACAATTATCTTGACTTCTTTTTTTCTTTCAAAAGTCACCCTGGAAACAGACCCTGTGCTGCATCCTTTCAAAATATTTGTGTTTGAGACATTTCATGGAGAAATTAATCTGTGAGCAAAAAGTGAGTTGGCACAGGTAGATGCATTTGCTGAGAATGATTGAATGGAACATCAGCACCAACTGTGCCAGTCATCTAAGGCAGATTCTTATCTCAGGGGCAACTGCCATATAATGAGTCTTGAGATCAGCGGAATTAATGTGGAGCTAGTAACTTACATCTGCACTCTTGAGGTCACTTGCACAGTCTGTCTCCTATGAAACTGGTCACTTGAGCCATCTTTAACAAAGACACAGACAAAACCAATTCTGTTAAACACCACATGGTCATAATCACCACCAATCTCAAATATATTTTACGTTGTCTACATATGATCACGTTTTATTCCCATGTTACTGATGAAGAAATTGAAAACAGGGGGCTAAGTGACTGCATCTAGTTACTACTATGTTATAATAAGGAGCTGAGCTTGGACAAACCAATTTTCTTAATTTGTGGTTTCATATTGTGTCCTCTTAAAACACTCCAAATGTAAAATTTCTCTTTCTTCAACAACACATGTTTATTAAGTACCTATTATATGCAAGACACCATGTGTATTAGTCTGTTTTCGTGCTGCTACTGAAGACATACCCAAGACTGGGTACTTTATAAAGAAAAAGATGCTTAATGTACTTACAGTTCCACATGTCTGGGGAGGCCTCACAATCATGGTGGAAGGTGAGGATGAGCAAAGGCACATCTTACATGGCAGTAGACAGGAGAGAAATGAAAACCAAGCAAAGAGGGAAACTCCTTCTGAGCCCCCACAAATTGTTCTAACCCCTGCCTATTATCTAGTACCAAAGTCACTTCCACATTTTTGGGTATCTTTTCAGCAGCACTCCACCCTACCAGTGCCAGTTTAGTGTATTAGTCCGTTTTCATGCTGCTAATAAAGACATACCCAAGACTGGGTAATTTATAAGTAAAAGAGGCTTAATGGACTTACAGTTCCCTATGGCTGCAGAGGCCTCACAATCATGGTGGAAGGTAAAGGAAGAGCAAAAGTATGTCTTACGTGGCAGTAGGCAAGAGAGAAATGAAAACCAAGCAGAGGGAAACCCCTTATAAAACCATCAGATCTGGTGAGAACTCAGTCACTATCATGACAAGAGTATGAGGGAAACTGCTCCCATGATTCAATTATTTCCACCTGGTCCTGCCCTTGACCCATGGAGATTATTAAAATTCAAGGTGAGATTTGGAGGGGGGACACAGAGCCAAACCATATCATTCTGCCCCTGGCCCTCCCAAGTCTCATGTCCTTACATTTCAAAACACAATCACGCCCTTTGAACAGTCCCCCAAAGTATTAACTCGTTCCAGCATTAACCCAAAAGTACAAGTCCAAAGTCTTCTCTGAGACAAGGCAAGTCTATGAGATTGTAAAATCAAAAGCAAGTTAGTTACTTCCTAGATACAATGGGGATACAGGTATTGGGTAAATACGCCCATTCCAAATGGGAGAAATTGGCCAAAATTAAGAGGTTACATGTCCCATGCAAGTCGGAAATTCAGTGGGGCAGTCAAATCTTAAAGGTTCAAAATGATCTCCTTTGACTCCAGGTCTCACATCCAGGTCACGCTGATGCAGGAGGTGGGCTCCCATGGTCTTGGGCAGCTCCGCCCCTGTGACTTTGCAGGGTATAGCCTCCCTCCTGGCTGCTTTCCTGGGCTGGCATTGAGTGTCTGCAGTTTTTCCAGGCAAGTGGTGCAAGCTGTCAGTGGATCTACCACTCTGGGGTCTGGAGGATGGTGGCCCTCTTCTCACAGCTCCACTAGGCGGTGCCCCAGGAGGGACTCTGTGTGGGGGATCTGACTCCACATTTCCCTTCCTTGCTGCCCTAGTAGAGGTTCTCCATGAACTCCCCAGTCCTGCAGCAAACGTCTGCCTGGGCATCCAAGTGTTTCCATATATCTAAAATGTAGGCAGAGGTTCCCAAACCCCAATTCTTGACTTCTGTGCACCCGTAGACTCAACACCACATGGAAGCTGTCAAGGCTTGGAGCTTGATACCCTCTGAAGCCACAGCCTGAGCTCTATGTTGGCCTCTTTCAGCCATGGCTGGAGCAGCTGGGATGCAGGGCACCAAGTCCCTAGGCTGCACACAGCATGGGGACCCTGGGCCTGGCCCATGAAACCATTTTTCTCTCAGGCCTCCAGGCCTGTGATGGCAGAGGCTGTTGTGAAGACCTCTGACATGCCCTGGAGACATTTTCTCCATTGTCTTGGAGATGAACATTTGGCTCCTCATTACTTATACAAATTTATGAGGCCAGCTTGAATTTCTCCTCAGAAATGAGGTTTTCTTTTCTATAACATTGTCAGGCTGCAAATTTTTCAAACTTTTATGCTCTGCTTCCCTTATAAAACTGAATGCCTTTAACAGCACCCAAGTCACATCTTGAATGCTTTGCTGCTTAGAAATTTCTTCTTCCAGATACCCTAAATCATCTCTCTCAAGTTCAAAGTTCCACAAATCTCTAGGTCAGGGGCAAAGTGCTGCCAGTCTCTTTGCTAAATCATGACTAGAGTCACCTTTGCTTCCAGTCCCCAACAAGTTCCTCATTTCCATTTGAGACCACCTCGGCCTGGACCTTATTGTCCATATCACTATCAGGCTTTTGGTCAAAGCCATTCAACAAATCTCTAGGAAGTTCCAAACTTTCCCATATTTTCCTTTCTTCTTCTGAACCCTTTGAGGGCTCCAGACTGTTCTGGAGTTCCAGCCTCTGCCTGTCATCAAGTTTCAAAAGTCTCTTCCATATTTTTGGGTATCTTTTTAGCAATACCCTGCTCTACTGGTACCAATTTACTGACTGTATTAGTCCATTTTCATGCTGCTGATAACGACATACCCAAGACTGGGAAGAAAAAGAGGTTCAATTGGACTTACAGTTCCGCATGGCTGGGGAGGCCTTAGAATCATGGTGGAAGTGAAAGACAGTTCTTACATGGCAGTGGCAAGAGAAAATGAGAAAGATGCAAAAGCAGAAACCCCTGATAAAACCATCAGATCTCATGAGACTTATTCACTACCATAAGAACAGTATGGGGGAACCACCCCCATGATTCAAACTGTTTCCCACTGGGTCCCTCCCACAACACGTGGAAATTATGGGAATATAATTAAAGATGAGATTGGGATGGGGACATGTGGAAACTATGGGAGTACAATGAGTTTGGGGTGGGGACACAGAGCCAAACTATATCAGGGCCCTAACCCAAGACTGAGAGATTAGGAAAAACTTTCTGAAGTAACTTATGATTGAAATAAGTCTTTCAAAAAACATGTATTTTATCTGATTTTAAAAAAATACATATTTTAAATATTAAACTGTTGCCAGGATGATAGAGTAGTTGTATTTTTCCCTATTCCTCCTGCTAAGTAAAATTTAAAACTCTAAATAATATATATAAACATAAAAATACCTTGAAAGATGGAGAGAAGAAGGCATACTATGAATTTAAGGAATTACATGGTGGTGAGGGCCCAGAGTTATCTTTGTGTACCTTTTTGGAGCTGTAGAAGCCATCGACTTGAAAGCACCAATGGGCACTGTCAGAAAAGACCCAACAAAAGGTTACTCTCGCTAGCCAAAAAACCACGAAAGGGGTAATCTATTATAATAACAGAGAAACCATCTAGACAATACATTTTCTGCTTCCACCAAACACCACAGAAACACACGTGCACACACACACACACACACACACACCCCAAAAAACTGTGGCCCTACCTCCACTTCCACCAGAAAAGTCCAAGAAGGGAACCACCTAAACTTACACCCTTGCCAGGATATAATGAGGCACCCTGCCTTAGTCTGTTCAGGTGGCCCATAACAAACTATCATAAACTATGTGGCTTATGAACAACAGACATTTATTTCTTACAGTTTGTGAGGCTGGGAAGTCCAAGATCAAGGTGCCAGTAGGTTCAGTGTCTGGTGAAGGTCCACTTCCCATTTCATAGCTGGCTTTACCTGGCAGGCCTCATGAAGAAAAGCTGTCCTTCCCACACTAGGCTTGGTGCACGGCCTGTGCATTGCAGTGTCTGAAGGGGGTTGCATTCAATGACTCAGGGGCCCTGGCCGGTCATGTTCTTTCACATATTTACATTCCTAGTCCAGGTGCCTTCATTCTTAGGTCTCTCTATGTGAGGCCTTGGGCTGAGGTGCTCTTCACCTTCTCCTTAAGGGGGAAAGAGGGGAAACATTGAAGACATTTTTCCCCCCTCTGACTCAATAACTAGTACTCTTCCCTTAGCCTTTGCCTTCCCTCTGGCCTCAGGATCCATAAATCTGCTGAAATCTTTTGTTTGGGGCTCCCTGAACAGTGAAACAACCCCAACATCTATGCTGATTCACCTGATTCTCCACCAGGGTACTATTCAATGGGGGAAAATGGAACAGGGTGAGTCAACATTTTCTCTGCTTTTAGTCTCTTGCTTACACCATCATAGGGAGTGATTACAGATTCAACTCTTGTTTTTTGCATGTTACTTTAATTAGCTAGTCCAACACCTGACAGTTCAGCTCTCTCTTCTAACTCAGCTGAACTCTTGACACATCCAGCACTGAACTGACTGCCATGATGGGGGACATCAGAACAGGTACAACAGCACCAGTCCTTTCTTCTCATCCCTTTTCCTCTTACTGGAGAAGCTCAGTGGCAGCATAGTGTGTGGTAGTAGAAGAAGTGGAAAGGCAAGAAAGAGGAAACTAAAACAAGAGACCATTGTCCTTTCTCTCCAGCTGATCAGGCCCAAGCTTGGAAAGCAGAAAAGTTGTACATTAGGATGTGAGATTCAAGTTTTGAATTTGATGAGATTGTGGTGTTGAATATCTGAAAATTGACACACTCTTTCCACAGAAGTTCCCATGTCCTAATGTCTGAAAAAGACTGGAAAAGCTCTGAGATCTTTCCAGAGTAGAATACAGAATTGGGAATGGTGATCTGGCAGAACCACTTTGAAGAGTGATAATATGAGGGAACAGAGCTATTTCACTATTTTATATTATGTAGTCCTTTAAACATACTAAATCCTTTTCTGTAAGTTATTTTTTTGTTCACTTTTACATTAAAAAATTAACCCAGGTGATAGTTATATTTGTGTATGGTGTGAGGTAGGGATCAATCTTTTTCTCTCCTTCATTTGCCAAATGCTTTGCCAGTTGTCACCTTGCATTCTCATATGTAGTAAATTAATACAAACTCTTTGCTACTCCTTCCATTGAGAGGTGGGACTTAATTCCTCTCCACTTAAAACTGATTGGCCATAGTGGTCTGCTTGATCATTGAAAGGTGTCAGAAATGACTGAGGCTAGGTCATAAAATGCCTTCAACTTCATCCCAGTCCTCTTAGAATGTTTACCTTTAAAACATTCTTGGATCCCTGATCAGCATGTAACAGGTCAAACTACTCTGAGGTTGCTATGCTAAAAAGATCATGTAAGAAAACATATTGAGAGGTCTTAAGACTAACAAAGAGAGAGATGTCTGGCCAGCTCTACTTGTTAGAGCCCCCAGGGCTCATATGGAGCAGAGACTAGTCATCTCTGCTAAGATTGCAGATTCAGGAGTGAAATATTCTTGTATTTTAAGCTACTGTGTTGTAGGGTGATTTATCACTAACTGACACTGCATATGTCTGCTTCTGAACTCTATTTCATATCATGATCAATTTGTCTATTTTTGTTACAGTGCCACACTACTTCCATTACTGTTGTAAAGTTTGAGATGTAAAGATTTTGTTTCCCAAATTTTTCTTATTATTTTTGCACATTACATTTCCAGATGATCTTTAGACTCAAGTTTCAAACAGCATCAACAAAAGCCACTGGGATTTTTATTGGGATTGCATGGAACTTTTACAGTAATTTCAAATGAATTGATTCCTTTATACAATGGAGTGTTTTCAAGAGGAAATAGAATAATTATATTATTCAAATCTATTTGTATCTAATATAGTTTCATACTTTCTTTATATTGATTTTATATATTATTTATTTATTTCTAAAATATCATAGTTATTTTATTAAAGACTTTAAAAGAACAGTTTTACATTTACAACAAAGAGGAAGGTATAGAGATTTCCCATAGATCCCTGCCTCCACATATGCATAACCTCCCCCATTATCAACATCTCCCACCAAAGTGATACATTTGTTACAATTGATGAACTACATTGACACATCATTATCACCCAAACCCCATAAAACTATGGATTTACATTAGGGTTCACTCTTGGTGTTGTACATTCTATGGGTCTGGACAAATGTATAATGACATGTAGCCACCACTATAGTATCATATAGCGTCTTTTCAGTGCCCTAAAAATCCTCTGTGCTCTGCCTAGTCCTCTCTTCTCCCCCTCAAACCCCTGGCAACTACTGAGATTTTTACTTTTTCCATAGTTTTATATTTTCCAGAATGTCATGTAGTTGGAATCATATCATATATAGCCTTTTCAAATTGGCTCCTTTCACTTAGTGATGTACATTTAGGTTTCCTCCATATCTTTTCATGGCTTGCATTTCTTCTTTGCATTGAATAATATTCCACTATCTGGCTGTGCCAGAGTTTATCCATTTACCTACTGAAGGCCATCTTCGTTGCTTCCAAATTTTGGCAATTAAAAATAAATTCATATGCAGGTTTTTGTGTGGACATCGTTTTCAGCTCCTTTGGGTAAATACTAAGAAATACGACTGCTGAATGGTATGATAAGAGTATGATTAGTTTTGTAAGAAACTGGCCGGGCGCAGTGGCTCACGCCTGTAATCCCAGCACTTTGGGAGGCTGAGGTGGGTGGAACATGAGGTCAGGAGATTGAGACCATCCTGGCCAACATGGTGAAACCCTGTCTCTACTAAAAACACAAAAAAATTAGCTAGGCGTGGTGGCGCTTGCCTCTAGTTCCAGCTACTCGGGAGGCTGAGGCAGGAGAATCGCTTGAACCCAGGAGGTGGAGGTAGCAGTGAGCCTCTGCACTCCAGCCTGGTGACAGGATGAGACTCCATCTCAAAAAAAAAAAAAAAAAAATGGAAACTGTCGAACTGCCTTCCAAAGATGTTATAGTTTTTTGCTACATTGAATTAAAAAGTTAATATTATATATTTAATTGAGTAATCTGTAATAAAACACAATTGATTTTTAAATTTTATCTTTTTAGATTTTTATACTGGTAAGCATTTGGATATTTCAAGTGGTTCTTGTGTGGAACACTGCTATTGTCAATCAAAACCCAGTCTCCCTTTCCTTCTGGACAAATAGCTAAAACATATTACTAAACACCCTGACTATTAGCTCTGGCCATGTGACCAAGTCCAATAATAAATTAAGAACACAAGCAATGGGGGTCACTTCTAAAAAATCCCCCACATACACCCTGCTATGCATATGATATTAAGTCCCCAGGGAATAATGGAGCCACAAGGTGGAAACATGCTGAGTTTCTGAGTTACGTCATGGAGAGCTGCACGCAGACCTGGAGCACTTTATCTAAATGAAAATAAACTTCTTTTTAAGCAACTGGAAACTTAGTGCTCATTTGTTATAATGGTTTAGCCTACCTTAATGAATGCTTTGGATTTTCTAGGAAGGATGATCATATCATCTGCAAACAGACATATTTTCCATTTATTATGATTTCTAAAACAATGCTGAATCAGGCATCTTAGTCTGTCCTTATTTTAATAGTAGTGTCCCATTAAAAAGTGCTGTTCTGGTAACTACTTAGTTGCTTTGGGTTTCTGATAAGTAGGAAGCATCCATTGTTTTATTGTTTACTAATACATTTTTAAATACCCAGAATGCAAATTTGTCCAACACATTTTTGTTATCCACCTAATCATGTATTTTGTATTTTTTAATCTAGTAAACAACGTGAATACATTAACAGATTTCCTATTGCTGATCCATCCACAGTTTCCTGAAACCAACCTTACTAAATTAAATCAACAAAGTTTACTTTAAAATTGTATTTCTCTTAAACCAAAGAGCAATACTATGATTATATTATTTTTGTTTCTTCAGAATTTACTAGTTAACTTATTTTTATTTATTAATTTATTTTTATTTAAAATTTCCCCCAGCTTTACTGAGGTATAATTGACAAATAAAATTATATATATTTAAGATGTTTAATGTGATGCTTTGGTACACATATAAATTGTGCAATGATTACCATAATCAAGCTAATTAGCATATTCAGCACAAAATTATTTTGAATTTGCTTGGCTTATTACGTATCCATTGCTATCTTTTGCAAGTCCAGCTGTCTGTAGTAGTCTCAATCACTGCCCTTTTTCCCACCTTACCTCTTAGCTCCCCTTGGGTGGTACCAAGTGCTTCTGAGTTGCAGATACTTCAGCGGGCTTGCTTCTTTTCAGGACTGGTTTCTACAGTGGTACTTACATTGTATATTTCTCTTCTTTCCCAAGTCCGTAACCGTACTTTCCTATATTTTCTTCCAAGGGTTCATTGAATTTTTCTCTATGAAGTTATTTCTTTCCTCCCCTCTCCCTATTCTTTTACCTCACAGTTTTTCCCTTTTAAAATACTTCCTGTGTTTTGACTGAAATTTAGAAAGAGAGGAGAGCAATCTATTATTTAAAACTGAAGCTCTCAAGACCAGACTGGGCAACATAGGGAGACTCCATCTCTACAAAAAATATTAAAAAATTGAAAAAATATATTAGCCAAGCATGGTGGTGCGTCTGTAGTCCTACCTACTCCAGAGGTTGAGGTGGGAGGATCACTTGATCTCAGGAGTTTGAGGCTGCAGTGAGTGATGACTGTGTCACTGCACTCCAAACTGGGTGACAGAGCAAGATCCTGTCTCTAAAAAAAAGAATTTAAAAATTAAATTCAATTTATAAAAAAAAAACCTCAGATGTTGTACATGTCATTATACATTTGTCCAGATCCATAGAACTACAGCTGAGCCATAGTGGCTCAAACCTGTAATGCTAGTGCTTGGGGAGACAAAGCCTAGAGGATTGCTTGAAGCCAGGAATCCAAGACCAGCCTGGGTAACAAATCAAGACCCCATCTCTATGAAATAATAATAATAATAAAAATTAGCCAGGCATGGTGGCACTGCCTGTAGTCCCAGCTACTCAGGAGGGTGAGGTGAGAGGACCACTTGAGTCCAGGAGTTCGAGGCTGCAGTGAGCTATTATTTTACCACTGCACTCCAGCCTGGGTGACAGAGTGAGACCCTGTCTCTTAAAAAAATAGTGAACTCTAGTGTAATATACCACTCTAGTGGGGGATGCTTACTGTGGGGGAGGTTATGAATGTGAAGGGGTAGGAGGAATATGTGACTTCTCCGTACTTTCAACTCAATTTTGTTACAAACCTAAACCTGTTCTAAAATGTGAACTCTATTTTTTTTAAAAAAAAAAATCAAAATTGAAACTTCTGATAAACTGACCCATATTTTCCTTAGAAGAATTAACCAGAATTTGTATTATCCCATCCATACAAGATAAATATTCTAGGTAGATTTTACTTCCTTTTTCCTTGTTACTTGAGCTTGAAATTACTAGGAATTTTAGTTCCAGATTGCTTCAGTTTTAGAAGTATTATTAACTTCTATTTTAGTCATCTTCTTCCTAACAGCGCCATTAAGTTTCACAATATTATCTGCAATCATTCTGACTCAAAGATTTTACTGATTTCTTTGCCCGCTAGTATTTTGTTGGTTTAGTTTCACATCTTCCTCTTTCTTGAATTCTTCACTATGATTTATTTTTCATTTTACAGAAGTCATTCTGGGGCTCTTTTATTTCTCTCTGAAAATATATAGGTCGTATACGATCTGTGTCATTACACATCTGAAAATATTCTTTACCTCCATACTTAGTGATAATTTTGATTGCATATGGAATTTAAGGTTTAAACTACTTTTCCACAGAACTTCATAAACAGAGCTCCATTGTCTTTTAACATCTAGTGTTGTATGTAAGAAGTTCCATGCCCATCTCATTTTCATTTCTTATGCATAAATTGTTGTGTTTCTCTGGAAAATTAAAATATTTTAATTTTAATCCTGGATTTTGAATTTTTAGTAGAGACAGGGTTTCACCATGTTGGTCAGGCTGGCCTCGAACTCCTGACCTCGAGTGAGCCACCTGCTTTGGCCTCCCAAAGTGCTGAGATCACTGGTGCGAGCCACCGCGCCCGGCAGGATTTTGAAATCCGTATTTAAAAAAATTAATATTCCTGCTCTTCACTTACTGAACCCTTTTAATCTGAAGATAGAAAACTTTAGGTCAGGGAAATTTTCTTTTATTATTTCTTTGATTATTGCTTTCATTCATTTTCTCTGTTTTTTCCCTTCTTCATCTCCTGTTACTAGATGTGGAATTTTTTAGACCTATCTTCCATATCATTTATCTTTAATCATTTACATCTCTTTTTTTTTTCCAGTTGTGTAGAATTCTATTACTTGTTTTTACAAGCCAACAATTTGTATTAATCTATTTTCATTCTACTATTTTGCCTCCCACAGAAATTTTACCTTTATAATCATATTTTTAATGTCTAGAATGCACTAGTTCTCCAACGGCTTTCTTTTTTGAAATCTGATTTCTTCATTTTACTAAATCATGGCCACTTAACTCTCTCTGAGGACAATAATTTAAAAAAATTTCTTAAAGTTGTCTCCTATTTCTTGCTTTAACACTCTTTACTTAGCAGTTAAGTCTTCAGCTTAGTTATGTTGGTGCCCTTCTCTTAGCCTGTTGACTTTCTTCTTTGTTGTCTGTAACTGTTTACCAGTAAAGACTTGCATTGATTAACAATGGTATCAAGTGTGCGTTTCTTCAGAATTTGTGAATGTCACTGATACACACCCCTAAGCAGGTGTATTAGTCCATTTTCGCACTGGTGTAAATAACTACCTGAGACTGGGTAACTTATGAAGAAAAGAGGTTTGACTTATAGTTCTGCATGGCTGGGGAGGCCTCACGAAACTTACAGTTGTGGCAAAAGGCAAAGGGGAAGCAAGGCACATCTTCCCATGGCAGAGCAAGAGAGAGAGAGAGTGAAGGGGGAAGTGCCACACACTTTCAAACAACCAGATCTCATGGAGCTCACTCACAGTCACAAGAACAGCAAGGGGGAAATCCACTCCCATGATTCAATCACCTCCCGCCAGGCCCTGCCGCCAACACACAGGGATTACAATTGGAGATAAGATTTGGGTGTGGACACAGAGACAAACCATACTTGCAGGCCTCCTTGCTTTTCGGATGACTGCCTACAGTGCCCTCTGAGTACCCTTACCCAGATGCAGTCAGTAGGTGGGCACTTCTAAAAGCTGTGTTTTCCTCTAGGATGTTTTGATGGTGGGCAGACTGACAGAATAGGAGCCCCTCAGCTGAGGAAACAGGAACTTCTTATGATGAAGACAATGCTTTAAAAGCCTTTCCTGTTGCACTGAGTGTTTTTTTCCTTTTCCTTTTCTTCCATTATACCGATCTAAATTTGAACAAGGCACATCCATTTCTCTGGCTCCTCTGGCAGGCAGATTCCCATTTTTGTTATTGAGTTGCTTTGCTAACTGCAGTCAGGGGAGAGGCCATAGCCAGGCTTGAGAATGCACAGAGCAGGATTCTGGCCCAGCTCCTGCCATATTTCTAAGACCCCATCCACTCCCATGCTTCCATGACCCACTCCTGCTTCTTGGAGCTTAAACTTTTCTGAATTCTGTTAAGAAACCAAACTACACACTCCTCCATCACTCCTCCTTCTTTACTTGTATTAGAAGGCAGAAGTTTTGGCAATTAACTTAAAAATTAATTTCATTCTATATGCTTTTATAATATCCAGAAATTCCTCAAGTTTCTGGTCATTTGCAGAAGCTTTCTTTGCTTTCACAGGTGCTGTATATTTATTATTATTATTTTTTTATGTCAGTGAAATTTTAGTAGAAGCAATGCAAAGAAAAAAACACGAACTCAGTCCACTATCTTCAATGGAAGACCCTTGGCCATATAAATACAGCCATATCTTCTCTCTCTCTCTCTGTCTCTCAGTCTCTCCTTCTGTGTCTCTCTTTCTTACACTCTGTCTTTATGATCCAGGGTTCACAATCTGTTCCTTAGAGGTTTAAATAGTTGGAAAAAAAAAAAGCCTAGGTCAAGGTGTCTAACTCGTATGGTATGACAACAACAGCAACAACAAACTTTATTCTTTTATCCTACAAGTAGTCATGGGTGTGTGAATAAACCCAGATAAACTTTTTGATGGTGTTAAGGCAAGGGGCAGAGAACAGGGTGGTCAGAAAGGGAAGATTATAGGGTGATATTTCCAAAAATTTAAAGCTGGAATGTTCAATAATTTCCATTATAACTTAGGCCTTATTATATACCTTTCCTTTGTACTTGGGGGCTAGACTTTTTCCAGGCTGAAAGTATAGCTGACCACTGCTTATTTCTGCAGCCCTGGAAGTTCGCATAGGTGCTTGATCTTGAGATGGCTCATGTATTCACTGGTATTTGAACAGAGATTGCACTTCTTTGCCACTTAGTCTTGCACCATCAGCACCCCTCAAATCATCCATCTTTTCGGACTACTGGATTATCTATCTTAGGCTGGTTAATTTACTTTCAAGTCACCTCGGGAGTTCATGAGGAGTCCCCATTGTCCACAGAGCCTGATGCAGTGGCTACACTGACAGGTTTTCCATCACTCACAAATGGCACATCTATTCTTACTGGTCTTAATCTTCACTTTTAACTGTTATTGGCAATGGGCTAATAAAAATTCCTTTTTCATTTCTTCATAATCCCATTAAAAAATAGACTTTATTTTTTAGAGCAGTTTTAGGTTCACAGTAGAGCAGTTTTAGGTTCACAGCAACATTGAGCAGAAGGTGCAGAGATTTGCCATATAACCCCTGCCTCCGTACACACATAGCCTCCCCCATTATCAACACGCCCCACCATAGGGGTGCATTTGTTACAACTGATGAACCTACATTGACATCTCAGTATCATCTGAAGTCCGTAGTTTACATTTGGGTTAACCCTTGGTGTTGTACATTCTATGGGTTTGGATGAATATATAATGACATACATCTCCTGTTATAGTATCATGCAGAATCATTTCACTGCCCTAAAAATCCTCTATGCTCTGCCTATTCATTCCTTCCTTCCCCCAACCCTGGGCAGCCACTGATGCTTTTACTATCTTCATAGTTTTACTTTTTCTAGAATGTCATATACTTGAAATCATATAGTATATAGCTTTTTCAGTCAGGCTTCTTGCACTTAGTAATATATGTTTAAGATTCATCCATGTCTTTTTATGCCTTGATAGCTCATTTATTTTTGTCACTGAATAATAAATATTCCATTGTCTGGATGTACCATAGTTTATTTATACATTTACCTACCGAAGGCCATCTTGGTTGCTTCCAAGCTTTGGCTGTTAAGAATAATGCTGTGGCAAACATCTATGTGAAAACAGCTTTTGCGTGGACATAAATGTTCGAATTTTTGAGTAAATACCAAAGAATACGATTTCTAGATTGTATGATTAGGGTATGTTTAGTTTTGTAAGAAACTGCCAAAGTGTCTTCCAGAATGGCTATACCATTTTGCATTCCCACCAGCAATGAATACAGTTCCTGTTGTTCCACATCTTTCAGTGCTTGGTGGTGTCAGTGTTTTGAGTTTCGGCAATTTTAATGGTATTAATTTAATATCATTAAATGGTACTTAGTGGGTATTGGTATCTTATTGTTTCCTAGTTACTTTTGACTTTCTGTCCTCTAATTGAAAAGTGTCTGTGATGGTTAATACTGTCAACTTGATTGGATTGAAGGATGCAAAGCATTGATCCTGGGTGTGTCTATGAGGGTGTTGCCAAAAGAGATTAACATTTGAGTCAGTGAGCTGGGGAAGGCAGATCTACCCTTAATCTGGTGGGCACAATCTAATCAGCTGCCAGCAAATATAAAGCAAGCAGAAAAACATGAAAAGGAGAGACGGGCCTAGCCTCCCAGCCTACATCTTTCTCTCATACTGCGATGCTTCCTGTCCTCAAACATCGGACTCCAAGTTCTTCAGTTTTGGGACTTGGACTGACTGGCTTTCCTTGCTCCTCAGCTTGCAGATGGCCTATTGTGGGACCTTGCAGTTGTGTAAGTTAATACTTCGTAAATTCATATATATATATATATCTCCTATTAGTTCTGTCCCTCTAAGAGAACCTTGACTAATACAGTGTCTTTTCCTTTAGGATCTTTACATGACTTAGAATTAATTATGCATTCCACTTTCTCTCCTGCCATATACTGAGAGGCAGAAGGAGAGTAAAGGGAACATGGAAAGAAAGGGAAACACATTAAACAATTTTAGTCTTGTGGGGTAGAACTTGCAGGGTAGAACATGTGTGCACGCACACACTGAATGCCGTTTTCACCTCTCTCCATCAATTCAGAAATCCCTCTAACTCTTGGAAGACAACTGAAGTGGGTACAGGGAAGCTGGTATACCTAATGGCTTGCAGAAAGCTTATGTCATTAGGTCTAGCAAATTCATAAGCTAAAGTATTTCTGTTTTATTTTTAAAGAAATTAGACGGAGGGTTAAAATTGAGGAAACAAAATTTTCTTGAAATTAAGAATGGGGAGCTGAAGGGAAATCAAGTGTTCGTAATCTATGGTGTCTTGCTGTCTTGAAAGCCAGGGTCAGAGCAGGTAGGTTTTGAGATTCTTTTAAGTAAGAAAATATACACAAAGCAAAACTAGGTGATATCCAAAAGACTAATTTTAGGAAGGAGTGTATGATAGAAAGAATAATGGCCTCCCAAAGATATCTATGCCTTAATATCCAGAACCTATGAATATATTACCTTACATGGCACAAAATATTTTGCAGCTATGATTAAATTAACAATCTTGAGGTGGGGGAATTTTTCTAGATGATCCTCATGGACCAAATGTAATTGCAGCAGTCCTTCTTAGAGGGAGGCAAAATGAACAAAGTCGGATAATGTGAGGACAGAAGCAGGAGTCAGAGAGCAGAGAAGATGATACACTGCTAGCTTTGGAGATGAAAGAAGGAGCCATGAGCCAAGAAATGCAGTTCACCTGTAGAAGCTAAAAAGAGAAACGAATTCTCCCCTAGAGACTGAAGAAGGAATGCAGCCCAGCAGACCCATTTTAGATTTCTGACCTCCAGAGCTGTAGGAAAATAAATTTGTATATAGTTTTAAGCCACTAAAGTTATGATAATTTGCTATAGTAACAGTATAAATTGAATCCAGATTATCTTACTTAGTGATTGGTATGAGGAAAAATAAAATAGAAAAAATTATTTGCTATTTTAAATTATCACATGTTGAAGTAATAGAGTGGCTTATTGGGTCTATCAAACTCAAAATATTCCATAGATTGGATTAAGAAAAGTGAAGCAATACTAAGGTGTGAGGCAGGGAATCATCTGTTTAAAAAGTCCCTAGGTGCTAGCACATTAGCAGAGCTGAGATTAGAGCTCATGTCACATCACTGATGACAGGAGTGTGCCTGTTATTGAATTATTGTCTCTCAGCTCCAAATCCACCCTTTAATGTTGTGCTTGATAGCCAAGATGGATCTCGTAAACATTTCTTCTTTACCTCTTGGCAGTACGTCAAGTTTTGTCAGTAGACGGCAATAGAGGAACACTAGAGGGGGAAGGGACTTCTTTTCCTGCTTTAACTGTCCCTTTCCCTCCTTCCCGTGGTGCTTGGCTGGCCTATGCAGGATACCCAGTTGAGATGACCCCTGGCGAGTCTGAATGGTACGAGCCACAGGCAGCTTCCTAAAAAGGTGGCTTCTTTGTGATCTTAGCAACATCTTTGTGGGTGGCTTCTGGGTGAATTCTGTAGGGAACTTCTGACAGCCTTCAGTGAATTCATCAGCAGCCTCTGCTGACAGCTTCCTCGGGACTTTCATTGGCACCCAATGGTGGTTCTCTGCCTGCCACCCTTGGCCTGCAAACGATGGGCCAACTGTGGCTTTTCTGCTGTCCTACAGGTTGAAGCCACACAGTCCCTTTATTGTGATCTGTATCCCAGTCCTGAGGAAGAGGCCCCCTTCCCTTCCAAGTATGTTCCATTTTTGAGTTCTCTCATTTAGACCTCAGGTAATCTTTAGATTTCTCTATTATCCCCTCTTGGTAGCTAATCCCCTATAAATGATTAATAATTCTTTACATTAACATTTCCTCTTAAAATTGCTGTGTTCTTTCTGTCTCCTGACTGTTCTTTGACTGATACTACGAGAGGAAACCAAAGAAAGAATTAGTGTGCTGCATGGGACCAAGTTCACACATGAACATCCCTTCTCATCACCCTCCTCATAACAATTTTATGATTCTTTTGGATATTATTTTTGTTCTGGCATGGATTTTGATGTTGCTTACAAACATTTCCTGAGTACATATTGTGTATTTGAGGACTAATGATAGCATCTAAAAGCAATGCATAATGAACAACACACATACACATGTGTGTACACACACACACACAACTACTCCTATTAGGAGTTGCTTCAACATCAATAGGCTTCAACATCAACTGTCCTTAACTAGCACCGAGAATATCAGAGAGAAAGCTCTCTGAGCTTTTCTTTTTGAGACTTGATTAGATAAATTGAAGATATTTTGTACTCCAAAAATCTGTAATATTTGATTTGAGTGGTGTGAATGTCAAATAGCAAAACGTTAGTGAAACGAAAGGACAGTTTTGAAGGCTAGGCATGGATTGTGGGGCTGGTGAGAGGCATGGTGAGAGACATATGGGGTGACCATTGAGAACTAGAAAAGATGTTCTGGGCTGGAAGTTGTTCTCCTTGTGCCAAATGCAGGGAAATCTACAAAAACCCTCTCACCATAGAGAAGAAGCCATTTTTTTTTCTTTTTTCTTTTTTTTCTTTTTTTTCTGAGATGGAGTCTTGTTCTGTAGCCCAGGCTAGAGTGCAGTGGTGCGATCTCAGCTCATTGCAAGCTCTGCCACCCAGGTTCATGCCATTCTTCTGCCTCAACCTCCTGAGTAACTGGGACTACAGGCACCCCGCCACCACACTCGGCGAATTTTTTGTATTTTTAGTAGAGACAGGGTTTCACCGTGTTATCCAGGATGGTCTCAATCTCCTGACCTTGTGGTCTGCCCGCCTTGGCCTCCCAAAGTGCTGGGATTACAGGCATGAGCCACCATGCCTGGCCAGAAGAAGCCATTCTTAGACACTATGTAGCAGACATATTTTTCAGAGCAGAAGAAGATACACAGAAACACATGGAAGCAGATGTAAAACCATAAATCTACATAGACATGGTAGATTTTTACTTTAAAGTCTGAATTTTGGGCATTTGCAGATTGAATGACTGGGAACTTTTTCTATTAACAGTCTTGCATTCTGTAATAAACAGACCAATGTGAATTAGATTAGGTTAGCATTCAAAAAAAGTCAGCCGGTGATAAAGAGCCAGGGCAGCTGTCAAACGAAAAGGCTTTGTGCAGGTAACTATTCTGGATGGTTAATGTCCTTAGACCTAGTGACTCACTTCTAACAAAGACACTGCAGCAAAAGTGATGGGCTGTCATTTCTGAGATTGTTTAAAAAGGTGTTGACTTCCACCAACACACACACACTCTCTCTCTCTCTCTCTCTCTCGATCACTGTCATGCTTATTCTGATGAAGTCAGCTGCTGTGTTGTAAGCTGTTGTATGAAGGGTCACGTGTGACAAGAAACTGAGAGTAGCTTCTGTCCACACTCAGCAAGATTTGAGGCCCTCAGTCTACTATTATGCAGAACTGAATCTTCCTTAGTTCCTTCTTCACTCAAGCCTTGAGATGAGACCACAGCCTCTGCCAATATCTTGATTCCAACCTTGTGAGATACCTTGAGGCACAGACACCAAACTAAGCTGTGCCCAGGCTCCTGACCCACAGATACTGTGGGATAACACATTTGCTGTTTAAGTAACTAAGTTTTGTTACACTGCAATAATCAGTGCAAATACATAAAAGATGCTGGGTGCAGTGGCTCACACCTGTAATCCCAGCGCTTTGGGAGGATGAGATGGGCAGATCACTTAAGGCCAGGAGTTTGAGACCAGCCTGGCTGACAAGGCGAAACCCTGTCTCTACAAAAATAAAAAAATTAGCTGGGCATGGTGGCACATGCCTATAATCCCAGCTACTTGGGAGACTGAGGCACAAGAATCACGTGAACCCGGGAGATGGAGGTTGCAGTGAGCCAAGATTGAGCCACTGCACTCTAGCGTGGGTGGCAGAGCCAGACTCTGTCTCAAAAATAAATAAGTAAATAAATAAATAAATAAATAGTATTGTTACACTGGTTTTCTGTGGCCACTGTAACAAACTACCACAAAGTTGGTGAGTTAAAACCACAGAAATTTATTTTCTCATGGTTATGGAGGCCAGATGTCCAAAATCAGTATCACTAGGCTGAAATCACGGTGTTAGCAGGACCACACTCCCTCTGAAGGTTCCCCCTGCCAGCTGCTGACATTCCTTGCCTTGTGATAGCATCATTGTAGCCTTCGTGAATGGCACTTATAAATCTCTGTCTACCCCCATCTTCACATGGCCCCTTCGTGTGTGTGTGTGTGTGTGTGTGTGTGTGTGTGTGTGTGATCTCCCTCTGCCTCCCTTTTATAAAGATACCTGCAATTGCATTTAGGGTCCACTCTATTAATGATCCAGATCATCTCTTCATCTCAAGATCCTTACCTTCATCACATCTGCAGAGGTGCTTGTTCTACATAAGGTGACATTTACAGAGTCCAGGAGTTAGGACATGAATACTTTTGGTGGTGGGGGGCAGCGGGCATTCTCAGCCTACCATACATACCTACTGTTTTAAAGCTCAGTATGCTCCAGATACAATGCTAAACACATATATGCATTTTCACTTATGTGCATTTCACTTACATATGCTACCATGCTTCATTTATACATATAGAAATGGAGTCTCAGGGAGCTTGAGTGACTTGACTCAGGTCACACAGCTATTTAGTGGTGAAGCCAGGGTGAACCCAGGCAATCTGACCTCCGAGTTTGAATATCTAACTGCTCTGCTGTGTTGCTTTCCCATTATATGCTTAAGCTAACTAATTAGCAAAGGGCATATCTATTTTCCTGGATATAATATATTTGGTGAGTTCTTACTAATGGTGTGACTTTTGGTATCTTTATAGTTTCCAAATTGAAAGGTCTTTTTAAGGAGAGGCACTTGAACTGGGAGGACCTTATCTAACATTTAGAATAAAAATTACTGTTGCCTAGAGAAGATAGACCAAGTAAATAACATTTCTCACATAATGGATCCTAGACAAGCACATCACATTTACATAAACCCAATCTCTGTTGTTGAGGGTCTAAAGAACTAGAATAGGCAAGCTGTGCTCTTTTGTGCAAAGCTCTTCAGGGGAACTGATTGCTTTGAGCACTTAGAGGCACTTCTCTATAATTAGTTTTGGATGGATTTATTTGGCTTTCCTGGGAAAAGTAGATCTAGAGGTGAAATCCGAATGAGGTTAGAGAAGAGGTGATTCTTGTGTTGATCAAAGTTCAAAATGAGAAGATACGTAATGGATTCCAGATTAGGATCTGTTCAGCATTTGCTATGCTATTCCTTTAACAGCTTGCTGATTTTCCACATATGACCCGGTAGTCTAAAAATTCAGATCACACAGAAACTTCAGTCTTGTTTAGATTTAGGCTTTAGGCTTATGAATCTCTTTTTCCATATGTTTCTTCTTGGGGGCAGATTCTAAATTTAGGAAAGTAATGGTGTCGGAGGCCTAAGAGTGATTTCTTGAGCTTTTGTTTTTATTGCTGTCGCATTATGATGGCATGGCCATCCCTTCCTCAATGTGACATGCCTGCACAGGTGTGCAGGTGGCTAAAGGATTCAAGAGATGGGACTTGGATGGCAGATGGTCATGCCTTGTCCTGATTCCAACCACACTTTGAACATTCTGTCCCTCCTCTGACATGCCTCACTTCAGATGGCAACCTCATTTGGAGGTAAATTGTTTTTCACTGTGCTTTTCGTGTTGGAGTTGACCTCGTGCCTGGCACTGTGTGAAATGAATTGGCCTACTTTCTGCCCCACGGATATCAGAGGCTTATTGGTATTTAGTGAATGCTTTGTCATTTTGATCCTAGAAAATAGAGCCTGAAGAGATCTTCTAATTTTACTAAGATCATCCCATCTACCTTATTGCAGTATCTCCCTAAAGACAGATGCTTTATGAATGAAGGAGTTCTAGAGTCAACTAAGTTGGGATGCTTCACAGAAAGAAGTGTTTTGAGGCCAAATGACTTTAGAAAATGTTGATTTTCCCCTTCCTTCTATCATCCCTGTAGCTGAAATATTGACAACCACACCTTATCTCTTTAGCTCCCCTCTGAGTACCATGGTAGGTATTTCTGGCATTTTTATAGTTTCTCACTTTCATCCAGGTTCTTTCCTTCTTTGCCTGAGGAATTTCTTCAGCAATCTGGGAGAGTCTGTTCTCCGGCTGGTAAAACCTGAAAGTGTGGGTGAGTTTAGCCGGGCGCGGTGGCTCACGCCTGTAATCCCAGCACTTTGGGAGGCCGAGGCGGGCAGATCACGAGGTCTGGAGATCGAGACCATCCTGGCTAACACCGTGAAACCCTGTCTCTACTAAAAATACAAAAAATTAGCCGGGCGTGGTGGTGGGCACCTGTAGTCCCAGCTACTCGGGAGGCTGAGGCAGGAGAATGGCATGAACCTTGGAGGCAGAGCTTGCCATGAGCCAAGACTGCAGCACTGCACTCCAGCCTGGGCGACAGAGCGAGACTCCATCTGGAAAAAAAAAAAAAAAGAAAGTATGGGTGAGTTTACACCCTCAGAGCAACCCTCAATCATGGAAAAATTGGACTTGATAGATAAATGCCTAGGCCTCCCCACCCTCTGTGAAACAATTCCAAAGCCATGTCATAGTTTCTTAGACAGTTTCCAGCAGAACTGAGCTCTACTTACTCATGGCACTAACTTGTTCATTAACGCAATCTTACTGTTTCCTCATTTCCCTATCAATCTTCCCTGTCTCATTTGTGTCTCTTATTTTTGCCTTTGACATTAACTACCTGCACCCAAGTCTTTGTCTAAGAGTGTGTTTTAGGGGACGTTCTCCAATTCTTTGGATAATCCTAATTTATAGTAGCTTTGAGAAGTACAGAAATGTCTCTTATCCTGTTTCCTAAACATCCTCCCACAGACCTTTTTTAACTTTAACATTCTGTGCATCTGATGTTTTTCACTGTAGTTCCTGAATTGCTGTGGTTCCTGGAGATATTTCAGGTAGAAGTATTCTAAAGAGCTTCCCATAAAAGAGAGCCTACAGCCCATTTTTGTGTTTGACTATCCTTTGCAAAAACCTCAAGGCCACAGGTCCACAAGGGACCTTATAGTGTATTTATCTCATTTTATTAATGGAGAAATAAAGACCTGGAGTGTTGAACTCTCATTTGGCTCAATCATCTGAGATTATATAGGAAGTGTACATACAAATTCTTTAGCCCAAGGGTCAGTAAACTATGGTTCATGGGCAAAACTCAGCCTGCTGTCTTTGTATATAGCCCACAAGCTAAGAATAGTTATGGCATTTTTTAATGATTGAAAAGAAATTTTAAAATAATATTTTATGACATATGAAAATAAATATGAAACTTAAATTTTAGCATTGCTGAATAAAGTTTTAGTGGGACATGGTCACACCCATTTTTTTAATCCATTGTCTACAGCTGCTTTAGTGCTAAAATGGCAGATTTGAGTTGTGACAGAGACGGTATGACTTGCAAATATTTACTAGGTGATCTGCTACAAAAACATAAATATAAATATAAATATTAGTATTAATAGAAAATATTTACTAGGTAATTTTTTACAAAAAAAATTTGCTAATCCCCACTTCAGATTTCCAATACATGATGAATGGAATTGCATTATCTGCATAAGTCAATATAGTGTAGCCAAGAGATCATAGAATTGGGAATAGTGCATAGGGATTTTATTTTATGCAGTGCTGCTAGCAAGCTTCATTGGATTTTGGACAAATGAGGTCACATCTTTAAATATCAACTTCCTTATTTGTAAAATGAAGTGACTGGACTGAATGCTTCTCAGTGTTCACTCATGTTCTATGTTTTCTTCGATTCTGTATTTGTCTATTTGGCATTCATTAATCACAGGGCCAAACCAGTGGGTAAAGTTGTTTACATATCCCCTGTGAACAAAATCCTATTACAAATTCTCCAACCAATCCTGAGTCCATAAGCTCAACCACCTCATTTCTCTAACTCCCACACACCATTTCAATACTTCCCCTGCTCTAAATCATACCAGGCAACTAGACACCACTCCTATGCTATATCAGAGCCCACCGACATTATTCCAAGTAGCCAGTACTAAGCTGTTTCTCCTCTCCTGCCTTGCCTCTCACGAAGAAAATACCATAAAGGCTCTAGGCCATGATCCTTCCTGCTTCTGCCTCCTGATCTACTCTGCTGCTTCCGCATGTGGCCTCACATGGTGTGCTGGGCCTCTTGTTTCTAGGGGAACTGTGAGTAACAACAAATTGTTCTTTCAATGGCCTTGACCTCTTCATATCATCACTCACTCCCCTGCAATAAATTAAGACTGGACACAAATCACTTAAGTGCAAATAATTTATCATTCTGTGCAGTTATCTCAGATTTAACATACATAATACTGGAACGGGGTTTGTTCCTAATGTTCAGCCTAAGCCAAACGTCCGTTATTGCCATTCAGTTCCTTCAGTCTTCATCCATGAACTGTGAGAAAGAAAGTACTTAAGGCTGCATCCCTGCTGCACAGGGAGACTTTGCCTGTTTCTAAAGTTCATATGACCTGTAAAGAAGACTCCTGGTTTGCCTTCTTATAAATCAAAAACTGAGATTCAGGAAAACTTTTTCATCATACAGTTTTTCAATTGTCTTTTTTCTTCACACTGCTCTAAATCACCGAAGTACTTGTACTTTCTACTTAGTCCAATATGCGCTGTACTGTATTAACTTTTCTCCAAGTTGTTTCCTTTTTAAATTTTTTTATTTTTTAATTAATTAGTTAATTAATTAATTTTTAGAGACAGGGTCTTACTCTGACACCCAGGTTAGAGTGCAGTGGTGTGATCATAGCTCACTATAGCCTCAAACTCCTGGGCTCGAGGGATCCTCCCCTGACTCCTGTCTCAGCCTCTTAAATAACTTGGACTACAGGTGTGTACCACCATACCTAGCTTTTTTTTTTTTCTTTTTTTTTTTTAGAGATGGGGTCTCCCTATGTTACCCAGGATGTTCTCAAACACCTGGGCTCAGCTTTTCGAAGAACTGGGATCATAAGAATAAGCCATTGCGCCCAGTCTGGTGTTTCCTTTTTTTTTTTTTTTT
>NW_012103698.1:6067405-6090096 GCF_000951045.1 Mandrillus leucophaeus
CCTGGGCTCGAGGGATCCTCCCCTGACTCCTGTCTCAGCCTCTTAAATAACTTGGACTACAGGTGTGTACCTCTAGCTTTTTTTTTTTTCTTTTTTTTTTTTTGGTAGAGATGGGGTCTTGCTCTGGTACTCAGGCTATTCTCAAACACCTAGGCTCAGCTTTTCGAAGAACTGGGATCATAAGAATAAGCCATTGCGCCCAGTCTGGTGTTTCCTTTTTTTTTTTTTTTTTTCCCTGTCAAGTACAACTATACTTTTTTTCCAAAAGTTTTCTGTCTTTCAGCACCTCCCCACACAACTGGCACTGTCATTTCCCTTTTAAGGATCCCCTCTCTAGATGCCCTTAGGAATAAAGGTTGATTAGGACCTACAGGGGCATACTGGTGGCACAAATGAGTGAAATAGACTGGGCATAATGCAGTAGGGGTGATGGAAGCCATTGTAAAGAAACAGACCTATACTCTTAATAGCTGTTATTTCTGTTTGAGCAATTATTGTCACATGAGAATTCTGTCCAATGTTGACAAATCTTTTAACTTTTCAACAGAAGGGAGAGCAAGATGGCCAAATAGAAGCCTCCAGCAATTATACCCCCCACAGGAACAACAAATTAAGCAACACAAACAAGAAAATCACCTTCATAAAACTGAGAAATCAGGTGAGCAATCACAATACCTGGCTTTAACTTCATATCACTGGAAGAGGTCCTGAAGAGTGTAGGAAAGACAGCTTTGAATTGCCTACCTCACTTCTTCCTTAACCCATGTGGCTCAGAGAGAATCTGTGCACTTTGGAGAGGGTGAATGCAGTAACCGTGGAATTTTGCATATGACCTCAGGGCTGCCCTATCACAGTGGAAAGCAACAGAGGGCAGAAACTCAGATGGCACCCGCAGAGGGAGCATTTAGTCCAGCCCTAGCCAGAGGAGGATCACTTATCCCGGCTGTTGGAACCTGAGTTCCAGCAAGCCTCACCACCACCACTGTTGGCTAAAGTGCTGTGGGGTTCAAAATAAACTTGAAAGGCAGTCTAAGCCACAAGCACTGCAATTCCTGGGCAAATCTCAGTGCTGTGCTTGGCTCAGAGCCAGTGGACTTGGGGCACACATGACCCAGTGAGCCACCAGCTGGGATGGCCAGGGGAGTGTCACCTCTCCCCCAACTCCAGGCAGCACAGAGAGAAACTTCTTTCTTCTGCTTGAGGAGAGGAGAGGGAAGAGGAAAGAGGACTTTGTCTTGGAACTTGGATATCCACTCAGCAACAGTAGAATGGGGCACAAGGCAGAGTCCTCAGGCCTCTTTTCTAGGCCCTAGCTCCCAGATGACTTTTCTAGACACACTCTGGGCTAAAAGGAAACCTGCTGTCTTGAAGGGAAGGACTCAGTCCTGGAAGAATTTTTCACCTACTGATTAAGGAGTCCTTGGGTCCTGAATAATCAGCAGTAGCAACCAAGCAGTATTCACCTTGGGCCTTGGGTGAGTCTCAGAGCCATGCTGGCTTCATGTGTGACCCAGCACATTCCCAGCTGTGGGTCTTACAAAAGAGACTTCTTTTGCTTAAGGAAAGAAGAGGTAAGAAGAGTAAGGGGACTCTTTTGAAGCTTGGGTACCACCAGCTCTACCCAGCGCTGTAGAGTACCAAGTGGGCTCCTGGGGTTCCTGATTCCAGGCTTTGGCTCCTGGACAGCATTTCTCGATCCTTCCTGGGCCATAGAGGAGCCTACTTCCATGAAAAGAGAATCCCGGGCTTGGTAGCATGCACACAAGCTGACTGAAGAGCCCTTGGGCCTTGAGTGAACATGGCGGTAGCCAGATAGTGCTTACTGTGGGCCTGGGGCAGTGGTGGCCATGGGGAGAGACTCATCTGCTTGAGAAAAGGGGAGGGAAGAGTGAGAAGGACTTTGTCTTAAGGCTTGGGTGCCAGCCCAGCAGCAGTAGAACAAAGCAGCGAGTAGATCCCTAAGGTTCTTGACTCCAGGTCCTGGCTCCTGGATGACATCTCTGGACCCACACCCACTATGGGCCAAGAAGAACTCACTGCACTAAAAGGAAGGACGTGAGCTTGGCTGTATTTGCCACATACTGGTTATAGAGGCCTTGATGAACATAGGTGATAGCCAAGCAGTGGTAACTGCGGGCCTTGAGTGAGACCCCAGTGCTGGCTTTGGGTCTGACCCAGCACAGTCCCAGTTGTGGTGGCCACAGGAGTGCTTCAGTCACTCCTCCCTTAGCTTCAAGTGGAGACAGAGAGATGGAGAGAGAGACAGACAGACAGACAGAGAGAGAGAGAGAGAGAGAGAGAGAGACTCTGTTTGTTTGGGAGAAAGTCAGGGAAGAGAACAAGGGTCTCTGCTGGATAATCCAGATAATTCTCTCAGGTCTTACTCAAGACATCAAGGAAGTACTTCTACAAGCCTGCAAGAGCCATGGCATCATTGGGCTTAGGGTGCCCCCTAATGCACATACAACTGCAGTGACCAAAGACATAGATCACAGTGCCCAAATCTCTTTGAAAAGGGACTCGGAAAGCCTTCCCAAGAAGGATGGGCACAGACAAGCTCAGACTGAGAAGACTATAATAAATACCTAACTCTTCAACACCCAGAAACTCACAAACATCTACAAGCATCAAGACTACCCAGAAAATGGCTTCACCAAATGAATGAAATAAGCACCTGTGACCGGTACCAAAGAGACAGAGATATGTGAACTTTCAGACAGAAAACACAAAATAACTGTTTTGAGGAAGCTCAACAAAATTTGAGATAACACAGAGAAAGAATTCAGAATCCTATCAGATGAAATTAGTGAAGAGATTGAAATAATTAAAAAAAAAATCAAGCAGAAATTCTGGAGCTGAAAAATACAATTGCCATACTAAAGAACACATCAGAGCCTCTTAACAGTAGACTTGATCAAGCAGAAGAATTAGTGAGCTTGAAGACAGTCTATTTGAAAATACACAGCCAGAGGAGAAAAAAGAGAAAAAGAATAAAAAAGAATGAAGCATAAATGTAAGATCTAGAAAATAGCCTTGAAAGGGCAAACCTAAAGTTATTGGCCTTAAAGAGGAGGGAGAGAGAGAGAGAGAGAGAGAGAGAGAGAGAGAGAGAGAGAGAGAGAGAGATCAGGGTGGAAAGTATATTTAAAGAGAAAATAACAGAGAACTTCCCAAACCTAGGGAAAGATATCAATATTTAAGTACAAGAAGGTGATAGGACACCAAGCAGATATAATCCAAATGAGACTACCTCAAGACATTTAATAATCAAGCTCTCAAAGGTCAATGATAAAGCAGCAAGAGAAAAGAAATAAAAACATGCGGAAGAAAAAAAAAAACCCTTTTATCCTAAATTAGCATATCCTGTGAAAATATCCTTCAAACATGAAGGAGAAATAGACTTTCCCAGACAAACAAAAGTTGAGGGGTTTCATCAATACTAGACCTGTCCTACAAGAAATTCTAAAGCCAGTTCTTTGGTCTGAAAGAAAAGGACATTAGTGAGCATTAGGAAATCATCTGAAGGTACAAAACTCACTAGTAATAGTGGGTACACAGAAAGACACAGAAAATTATAACACTATAATTGTGGTGTGTAAACTACTCATACCTTGAGTACAAATACTAAAAGATGAACCTATCAAAAATAGTAACTACAACAATTTTTCAAAACATAGACAATATAATAAGATATAAATAGGAACAACAAAAAGTTAAAAAGTGGGGGATGAATTTAAAGTGTAGAGTTTGTATGAGTGTTCTCTTTGCTTGCTTGTTAGTTTGTTTAAGCAATCAGTGTTAAGTTGCACTTAGTCTAAAATAAGGAGTTATAAGATATTATTTGTAAGCTTCATGGTAACCTCAAATCAAAAAACATGCAACAGATATACACAAAATAAAAAGCAAGAAATTGAAACATACCACCAGAGAAAATTGCCTTCATGAAAAGGAAGACAGGAAAGAAGGAAGAGAAGACCACAAAACAATCAGGATACAAATTTTAAAATGACAGGAGTAAGTCTTTACTTATCAATAATAACACTGAATGTAAATGGACTAAAGTCTCCAACCAAAAGACATAGAGTGGCTAATTCATTAAAAACAAATCCAATGATCTATTGCCTATAAAAAATGCTCATCACCTATAAAGTGATGTAGACTGAACATAAAGGGATGGACAATTATATTCCATGCAAATGGAAATGAAATGAGCAGGAGTAGCCATACTTATATCATACAAAATAGATTTCAAGACAAAAACTATGAGAATAGACAAAGAAAGTCACTATATATTGATGAAGGGGTAAATGCAGCAAGAGGATATATAAGAAGTTTAAATGTATTTAAATTTAATACACTGGGGCACCCAGATATATATATATAACAAATATCATTAGAGCTAAAGAGAGAGATAGACCCCAATACAATAATAGCCAGAGACTTCAACATCCAACTTTCAACATTGGACATATCTCCTAGACAGAAAATCAACAAAGAAATATCTGACTTAATTTGCACTATAGACCAAGTGCACCTAATAGATATTTACAGAACATTTCATCCAATGGCTACAGAATACACATTCTTTTACTCAGCATATGAATTATTTTCAAGGATAGGCCATATGTTAGGCCACAGAATGTCTTAAAAATTAAAAAAATTGAAATAATATCAAGTATCTTATCTAACTACAATGGAATAAAACTAGAAAACAATAACAAGAGGAATGTTGGAAACTTTACAAACACTGGTAAACAATATGCTCCTGAATGACCAGCGAGTCAATGAAGAAATTAAGAAGGAAACTGAAAGATTTCTTGAAACATATGATAATGGAAACACAACATAAAACTTTTGAGATACAGCAAAAGCAGTACTAAGAGGAAAGGATATGACAATAGGCACCTTCATCAGAAAAGTAGAAAAACTTCAAATAAATAACACAATTATACATCTTAAAGAACTGGAAAAACAAGAGCAAATCAAATTCAAAATTAGTATAAGAAAAGAAGTAATAAAAATCTTAACAGAAACTAATGAAATTTAAATAAAAATACACATAAGATCAATGAAATGAAAAGTTTGTTTTTTGAAAAGTTAAACAAAACCAAGAAACTTATAGCCAGACTAAGAAAAAAAGAGAGACGACCCTAATAAAAAAAAATTCTGAGATGAAAAAGGACACATTACAACCAATACCACAGAAATTCAAAGGATAATTACAGGCTACCATGAGCAACTTTATGCCAATAAATTGGAAAACCTAGAAGAAATGGGTAAATTCTTAGACAAATACAACCTACCCAGATTGAATCATGAAGAAATTCAAAACCTGAACAGACCAATAACAAGTAACAAGATCAAAACCATAATCAAAAATCTTCCAGCAAAGAAAAGTCTTGGACCTGATGCCATCATTGCTGAATTCTACCAAGCATTTAAAACCAATTCTACTCAAACTATTCTGAAAAATTGAGGAGGTGGGAATACTTCCAAACTCATTCTACAAGGCCAGTATTACCCTGATACCAAAATCAAAGACACATCAAAAAAAGAAAACTACAGGCCAATATCACTGATGAACAGTGATGTAAAAATCCTCAGCAAAATAGTAGCCAACCAAATTCAATAACACATTAGACAGATCATTCATTACGACCAAGTGGGATTTATCCCAGGGATGCAAAGATGATTCAACATATGCAAATCAATCAGCATGATACATTATATCAACAGAATGAAGGACAAAGTCATGATCATTTCAATTGATGCTGAAAAAGCATTTGATAAAATTCAACATCCCTTTATGAAAAAGACCTTAAAAAAAACTGGGTATAGAAGAAAATACTTCAACACAATAAAAGCTGTATGTGATAGATCCACAGCTAGTATAACACTGAATGAGGAAAAACTGAAATCTTCCTCTAAGATCTGGAACATGACAAGGATGTCGCATTCACTATTGTTATTCAACATAGTACTAGAAGTTCCTAGTTAGAGCCATCAGACAAGAGAAAGAAAGAAAAGGGCCTGCAAATTCGAAGGAAGGAGTCAAATTCTGCTTGTTTGTGGATAATGTAATCTCATATTTGGAAAAACCTAAAAAATCGATTAGAACTGGAACAAATTCATTAAAAGTACAGACTACAAAATCAACATACAAGAATCAGTAACATCTCTATATGCCAACAGTGAACAATCTGAAAAGGAAATCAAGAAAACAATCCCATTTAAAATAGCTATAAATAAAATACCTAAATATAAACTTAACCACAGAAGTGAAAGATCTTAATAATGAAAACTATACAATACTGATTGGGTTGGGCATGGTGGCTCATGCGTGTAATTCCAGCACTTTGCGAGGCCGAGGCAGGCAGATCACCTGAGGTCAAGACCAGCCTGACCAACATGGAGAAACCCTGTCTCTACTAAAAATACAAAATTAGCTGGGCGTGGTGGTGCATGCCTGTAATTCCAGGTACTAGGGAGCTTGAGACAGGAGAATCACTTGAACCTGGTAGGTGGAGGTTGCGGTGAGCTGAGATCACACCATTGCACTCCAGTCTGGGCAACAACAGCAAAACTCCATCTAAAAAAAAAAAAACACACACAAAAAAACAAAAAACTGTACAATACTGATTAAATTGAAGAGGACACAAAAAAATAGAAAGGTATTCCATGTTCATGGATTGGAAGAATCAATATTGTTAAAATGTCCATACTACCTAAAGCAATCTACAGATTCAATGCAGTCTCTATCAAAATACCAATGACATTCACCACAGGAAAAAAAAAAAAAAATCCTAAAATTTGTATGGAACCACAAAAGACCCAGAATGGTCAAAGCCATCCTGAGCAAAAAGAACAAAACTGGAGGAATCAGATTGCTTGACTTCAAATTAGAGCTATAGTAACCAAAACTGTATGATACTGGCATAAAAACAGACACACAGAGCAATGGAACCAAATAGAGAACCCAGAAATATATCCATACCTCTACAGTGAACTCATTTTTGACAAAGGTGCCAAGAACATACACGGGGGAAGAGACAGTCTTTTCATAAATGGTGCTGGAAAAACTGGATATCCATATTCAGAAGAATAAAACTAGATCCCTATCTCTTGCTATATGCAAAAATCAAATCAAAATGGATTAAGTCTTAAATCTAAAACCCCAAACTATGAAACTACTAAAAGAAAACATTAGGGAACTCTCCAGGACATTTGTCTGGGCAAAAATTTCTTGAGTAATATCTCACAAGCACATGCAACTAAAGCAAAAGTGGACAAATGGGATCACATCAAGTTAAAAAGCTTCTACAGAGCAAAGGAAAAATTCAACAAAGTGAAGAGACAACCCACAGAATGGGGGAAAACATTTGCAAACTACTCATGTGACAAACGATTAACAGCTGGAATATATAAGGAGCTCAAACAACTCTATAGGAAAACATTTTAACAATCCAATTAAAAATGGGCAAAATATATGAATAAACATTTCTTAAAAGAAGACGTACAAATGGCAAACAGGCATATGAAAATGTACTCAACATAACTGATCATCAGAGAACTGCAAATCAAAACTACAAGGAAATATAATCTCACCCCTGTTATCCAAATGACAGACAATAACAAATGCTGGCGACAATATGGAGAAAAAAGAACCCTTGTACACTGTTGGTGGGAATGTATATTAGTATATCCACTATGGAGAACAGTTTGGAAGTTTCTCAAAACACTAAAAATAGAACTACCATATGACCCAGTAATCCCACTGCTAGGTATATACCAAAAAGAAAAGGAATGAGTGTATTGAAGAAATGTCTACACTCTTATGTTTATTGAACACTATTCACAATAGCCAAGATTTGGAAGCAGCCTAGGTGTCCATCCACAGACAAACTGATAAAGAAAGTGTGATACATACATACTATGGAGTACTATTCAGCCATTAAAAGAATGAGATCCTGTCATTTTTAACAACATGGGTGAAACTCAAAGACATTAAGTGAAATAAGACAAATAGAGAAAGACAACCACATTTTCACTTATTTTGGGAGTTAAAAATTAAACCAATCGAACTTATAGGAAAAAAACCTTTTTACTTTTTAAAGAGAAGCCCTATATCTGGGCTTTAAATGACATTTTCAGAATTTAAAATATTTGCAACAACTGCACATCAAAACAGAAAACACGGTGTGAGCTAAAGTGAGTGTGTCTGTAAATTTTTTTGAACATGTGAATCATCATTTTTATGTCTGATCTGTGATAAATAGAAAAGTCCTTTCAAACTCATTGTTGCCGTCTCCCAGGTCATTTTTCTCCCAGAACTTATGACTGTCAAACTGTTTGTTCTTTGTTGACATTTAGTTCTCCTACATGCCATCTCCTCATGTTCCACCTCCTTGTTATTCTGATAAATGAGCGAATCTAATGAATTCATTCATCCTAATAAGAATTTTTTCCTTCAGTCGTTTCTTCCTTCTCAGTTAGAATGTATACTTTACGATAGAAGTTATAGAAATAATATTCTTAGCAGCTGGTCTAAAGTTGGAGGGTTTAAACATGTAAAAGCATCAAAAGTACATGGCAGGCCAGAGCGGGGATGTTTGGGTGTAACGGTAAGTGGTGCCTTGTGCTAGTTCCCAAATCACAGGCGTCATCAAGCTGCCAGTGTCCAGGGCCAGATCTGAAGACATTTTGGACCCATATCACTGCTCATGGCTATCATTGTTATTAGTATCAGCTTCAGGTAAGGGCTTACTTGGAGCCATTAAAGAGCTTCAGTTGGTTCTCCCTTTCTAACGTTGAGAGTCCTTTTTGGTTTTGACAGGTTTCAGGCTTTTAAAAATTGTTTGTTTATACACCTGGTAATTGGTTCCATTTGGCATCTTAATGTTACCTAAGCACTATTTAGCATGCCTAACAAGATTACCCTGAGCTTTTAAAACATTTAAGTGAAAGGTTTAAATTCCATAAAAAGAAGAGGCGGCTGGTGAAACTTGGTCATTAGACAGGTGGAGAGCATCATTTTGAGTGGAGAAGCCCAAAACAGACTTCCTAGTTTTCTTTGCCCATTAGCTTGAAAGCCGCCCACGTTGAATCCACTTTTTTCATTCAGTGACCCCAGTGAAATGTCTGGTGCTCCCATCTTCTTTCATTCCCAGCAGCACTTATTAGAACCCAATGAGGAGCCTTAGACTGCAGGTTGACTAGCGCTCCCCAACACACTCCCAAGTCACTCAGCTCCCTCTGAGGCATAGTAAGGGTCTGTGCCAAGATTGCACACATCCAAAAGCCCAGCATGAATCACTCTTACGCCCCAGGGTTGCTAAAATGATTGAATCAGTGAGTTGAAAAGAGCAGTGATTTTGTTCTGTTTTATCTCCCTGGGAAGTGGGTTGGGGAAGGGGATTAGGATGAACCCATCTATTTTAGGTGCTTACTTACAGAATTAACGTCCCCCTAGAAAAGTGATGCCTTGGCTACAGTATACAGCTTTGCCATTAATGAGAGGAAAGGGGGAACTGTTTTCATTTTTCTTGCAAGACTGAGAAGGGCAATTTTTTTGAGGCTAGCACCATCGTGTGGATAAAGTGAATACAGGTCTTTTTTCTTTTTTGGAGGGGGTTACCTCTGGAAACACAATTTTGTTATCTTCTCATCTATGTCTTATATATTTTCTGAGTCATCACAGAGCAGCCAGAGATAAAAATATTTTTTGCAGCAGTGCCATATACTGCTGGGATCCTAAGGATCATGTGCTTCTACAAAATGACTGAACTGCAGGAACATGACAGTGGGAAATTCACAGAGCAGTTTTGGATCAGACAGAGCATAAATTAGAGAGCACATTTGGGATTAGCCACTGGGCTCTTCAGTGGAAGTTACCAATTTGGACTTTGTGAGAAATGCCAAGGCTTGTTACTGAGGCAACTTTCTAACCATTATGGTCCAAGAAATGAAAGCTAAATCAGAGGAAAAGAGGAGAAATAGAAATCTGATTGCAGGATGCAAAAGAATTTTACCAAACTGCATGGTTCATCTCCTGTGGAGTGAGAAGGTGATGTGGAGTTTCTGTGATTATTTTGGAATCCGAATGAAAAGGGAAAAACAACAATGTGGAGAAGCTCTGTTGACTTGTGGCTTTAAGTCTTAAGAGCATGATGGGGGAGTGGATGGCAAAGTTAGGAGAAAGATTTTTTTTTACCTCTGTAGTGGCCTTTCCTTTGTAGCTGGCACCAAGGTCCCTAAAGAGGGGCTGAGTCTGCTTCTCCTCTTTTGTAGTGTTTTTCCTCATTTCCAGATTGGCTGGTATGTGGGCGTTGGGAGGGCACAAATAGGTGGAGGTAGGGAGAGCTGTTGCTTATAAAGATGTAGCACCATTGAACACCTAACAAATCACTCTTCCAGTATTATTCTTTCCTTTGCACATTTCCCTAGCCCCAAGGGAAAAGGTTTTACCAGGACTTAAAACAAGAATCTGTAATTGTAGAAATTTGGGGTAGTCAAAACCAAATCAAGAAGTGCTGACGTTTGCTCTCTTTGATGAGCTACTAAAGTGATAGGAACATATACAGAACAGTCCTCCCCACCCACCACTCACTCTTGTCTTCACACATTCCCTTCCTTCCTTCGTTCCCAGAACAGGGCTGGCTTGTACAGCTGTAGATATTAATATATCTGGAGTTTCAGATTGAAAGACCTTCTTGTGATTGAATACGGGCTGATGACGATCTGGAGGGAGTTTTTAGGCACATGTGAAGCTTTCCTCTGTAGGCAGCCATTTATGGAACTGAAGTGTGACAGCAAGCTGTGTGGACCGGCTGACACTATAAGTGCAGATGTAGGATCCCAGAGATTATCAAGCAGCTGGAATGAGAGGTTGAATCAAGAGCGCAACTAATTGCAATGACTATCAAGTCGTATATTTAGTATCCTTTTAGCATAATCTTTTAAAACTCTTTCCTTACATCCATATCTGAGGGTAGGGGCACCAGGTAAAAAGCCATGAGAATAGTGAGACTCCAGCTCAGGGAATATTTGAGCCTTGTTTCCTACTAGCCACTGGAAAATCTTGTCATGCTTCTCCTTCTCTAGCTCCTTACTCCCTTAGCCGGGTCTTGCATTATCCTTTTTAACTGAACACTGTTTTAATTTGGAAGCCTGTTAATGGTGGCCTGGGAGCCTCTTGGGCTCTTTTCTCTGGGGTCACTACTCTTTCACTGTAGACTTCTCCCTCTCTGTCACTGTATTACTTCCCTCACCTTCCAGCTGGGCCACAGGGACACCCACAGGGGATCCTCTGCTCTGCAGAGGAAGACTCGATGGAGGAGAGGTTAAAATTCTTTTTTTGGGTTAGGGTTGGTTCCCCAGTTTTATAAAACTGGATTATGTTGAGGATTCTGGGAAGATGGTAGAGCAGGAAGCACCAGGAATCTGTCTTCCTACCCAGACAACAACTGCACTGGCAAAACCTATCTGATCTAACCTTTGGAACTTTAGAATCTATTTGAAGGCTTACAACGTCCAGGGGAAGGTTTGGATAACAAACTGTGGGTAAGTTCAGCTTTTAGCAGAGAAGCAGCTACCCATCTTCCACACTCCACCCCAAGGGCAGGCAACACCTCCATACCCATTGTGGGAGCCAGGTAAGCCTCAAAGCCCTGCCCTTCATAAATTGAGGATCTATGATCTGATCCATGATTGCTATTTTCGATCTTGGAGATGCAGACACATACGTAGGCAGCCATTGTTACACCCTCCCCACTCCATTGCAAGGCTCTCCCCCAAAGATGAATCAACTTTCAGAGGATTTAAAGGGTCAACACTCTTTTGATATTCTACCCTCAATGTGCTGTCCCTTCATTGTAATCTGGTTTGGGGAGCCAGACATTTAAAATCTGAGACATTCAAAAGTAACCACATATACAGAGAAATTCAGAGAGTTACTGTCATGCCTAGGGACAGGTGCAGGCTCAAAAGACCTGAGAAAACGCTAACACCTCAGGCTCATCCCTCGCAGACAGTCTATAACAATCAAAAATAAAATAATAATAATAAAAAAAACCCAAATTAGCAAACCCTGGGAAAGGAGGAGAAACTTCTTTTCAGAATTACTTCATTATAATCCAGATGTTCAATTTTCAACAAAAAACATCACCAAGCATATTAAAAAATGGGAAAATGTAGCTCCTATTTTAAAAAAAAAGAAACCCCAAGAAAATCCAGATGGTGAACTTGCTAGACAAATACTTTAAAGCAACTCTGATAAAGATGCTCAAGGACTTAAAAGAAGATCTAGGAAAAGTAAACACAACAATGTATGAACAGAATGAAAATATTGATAAATAGAAAATGTAAAACAAAAACTAAAAAATTTTGGCGCTAAAAAGTATCATAGCTGAAATGGAAATACTTTGATTCTTAAAACACTTCTATTTTAGGTTCAGGGGCACATGTACAAGTTTGTTATATAGGTAAATTCGTCTCATTGTGGTTTGTTGTACAGATTATTTTATCACCCAGGTAATAAACCTAGTACAAAATAGTTATTTTTTTCTGCTCCTCTCCCTCTTCCCATCCTCCATTCTCAGGTAGTCCCCAGTGTCTGATGTTCCCCTCTTTTGTGTCTATCTGTTCTCATAATTTAGCTCCCACTTATAAGTGAGAACAATCAATATCTGGGTTTCTGTTCTTATGTTAGTTTGCCAAGGATAATGGCCTCTAACTCCATCCATGTTCCTCCGAAGAACATGTCCTAGTTCTTTTTTATGGCTGCATAATATTCCACAGTGTTTATATACCACATCTTAAAAATCTCATCTACCATTGATAGGCATTTAGATTGATTCCATGTCTTTGCTATTGTGAATAGTACTGCAGTGAACATATACGTGCATGTGTCCTTATGATAGAATGATTTATATTTCTTTGGGTATATACCCAGTAATGGGATTTCTGGGTCAAATGATAGTTTTGTTTTTAGTTCTTTGAGGAATCACCACTCTGATTTCCACAATGGCTGAACTAATTTACACCCCCACCACTAGTGTGTAAGTTCCTTTTCCTTTACAACCTCTGCAGCATCTGTTATTTTTTGACTTTTAATAATAACCATTCTGACTGCTGTGAGATGGTACTTTACTGTGGTTTTGATTTGCATTTCTCTAATGATCAGTGATAATGAACTTTTTAAAAATATACTTGTTGGCCGCGTGTATGTCTTCTTTAAAAAAGTATCTGTTCATGTCCTTTGCCCACTTTTTAATGAGGTTGTTTTTTTCTTGTAAATTTGTTTAAGTTCTTCATAGATGCTGGATATTAGACCTTTGTCAGATGCATAGTTTGCAAATAATTTCTCCCATTCTGTAGGCTGTCTGTTTATTGATAGTTTTTTTTGATGTGCAGAAACTCTTTACTTAAATCCCATTTGTCAAGTTTTGCTTTTGCTGCAATGGCTTTTGGAGTCTTCATCATGAAATCTTTGTCAGTTCCTCATCATGAAATCTTTGTCAGTTCCTATGGCCAAAATACTATTGCCTAGGTTGTTTTCCAGGTTTGTTTTTATATATATATATATATATTTGGGTTTTACATTTAAGTCTTTAATCCATCTTAAGTTGGTTTTTGTACATGGTATAAGCAAGGGGTTCAGTTTCAATCTTCTGCATATGGCTAGCCAGTTATCCCAGCACCATTTATTGAATAGGGAGTCCTTTCCCCATTGCTTGTTTTTTGTCAGGTTTGTCAAAGATTGGATGAAATAAAAAATGTATTGAAGGGATTCAAAAACAGATTTGAGCAAGCCTAAGAAATAATCAAGGAACTTGAAGATAAGACTATTGGAAGAAAAGTGAAAAGGTCGTAAGGGATCTGTGGGACACCATCAGACCAGCATACATGTTGTGGAAGTCCTAGAAGGAGAGAAAGATAAGCAGAGAATATTCAGAGAAAGAATAGCTGAAAACTTTCCAAATTTGATAAAAGACATAAATGTAAACATTTATCAAGCTCAAAAATGTTACTAGTAGGAACTCAAAGAGACCCACACTGAGACACATTATAATCAAACCATGAGAAGCCAAAGTCCTTCAGAAACATTTAAAACTGTTCTTCAAAAGTGAGAGAGAAATGAAGATGTTTCCAGATAAACAAAAGCTGAGAGAATTCATTACCACTAGACATGTCCCACAAGAAAAACTAAAAGGAGTCCTGCAGGTTGAAATGAAATGTTCCATGTGCACTTGAGAATATTCAAGACAGTAACTGGAAGCTGTACGGAGAAACAAAGATCTCAGTAAAGGTAAATATCTGGGCAATTATAAAAGTTAGTATTATCTTAACTTTGGTTTGTAACTCTACTTTTTGTTTTCTACATGATTTAAGAGACTAACATTTTAAAAAATTACTAGTCTAAAAGCTAGTATTATGGAAACTTTGATTTGTAGTTCCACATTTTGTTTTTTATGTAGTTTATAAAATTGATGCATAAAACAATTATGCTTTTGGACACACAATGTATAAAGATGTAATTGCATCAATACATTTATTCATCAATACAGTTATTCAGTGCATCAATAACTGAAAGGATGTGAGGATGGAGCTGTATAGGAGCAGAGGTTTTGTATGTTAGTAAAGTTAGGCTGATATAAATTCAAATGAGAGCATTATAACTTGAGGATGTTAAATGTAATCCCCACAGCAATCATAAAAATGGCTATAGAATATATACAAAAGGAAATTAGAAGGAAATTACAGCGTTTCAATATAAAAATCAACTAGACACAAAAGAAGACAGTAATGCAGGAAATGAGGGTGAAAAAAGCTATAAGGTATATAGAAAAATATAGCAAAATGACTAAAATCAGTTTATTGTTATCAGTAAGTGCTTTAAATATAAATAGATTAAACTATCCAATGAAAAGACAGAGATTGGCAGAATAAATTTTTAAAAAACCCACACATGATCCAACTATATGCTATCATCAAGTGATTCACTTTAGATCCAGAGATATGAATAGGTTAACAGTAAAATGATGGGAAAAGATAGTCCATGCAACTTGTGACCACAAGAGAGCAGGAGTGGCTATACTTATATCTGGCAAAATTGACTTCAGATTAAAACAATTACAAGGAACAAAGAAGGACATTATATTTTAATAGAAATTTCTATACAGCAAAAAGATACAATAATTTTACACCTACTAACAGACCATCAAAATATATGAAACAAA
Source organism: Mandrillus leucophaeus (assembly GCF_000951045.1). Lineage (NCBI taxonomy): Eukaryota > Metazoa > Chordata > Mammalia > Primates > Cercopithecidae > Mandrillus > Mandrillus leucophaeus. Next base: position 6,082,642 of record NW_012103698.1, read on the forward strand.
AACAGAATTGGAGGGAGAAGTAGATTTACAATAATGGTTGAAGACTTTAATAGCTCACTGTCAATAATGGATAGAACAACCAGATAGAAGATGAATAAGAAAATAGAAGACTTGAACAACACAATTAGCAACCAGATCTAACAGACATATACAGAGCACTTTATTCAACAACAGCAGAATTAACCTTCTTCTCAGGTTCATATGGAACATTCTTCAGGAGAGACCTATGATAGATCAGAAATTAAGTCTCAATAGATTTAAAAATAGAGATATAATATAAAGTATCTTCTATGGTCTGAACATGTTCTCCAAATTTATGTGCTAGGAACTTGTGGCCGTGTTGAGAAGTGGGGCTTTTGGGAGAACTCTCCCCTCATGCTGTTACAAAATGCTGTTACAAAAATGGCACGCAGGAGTGGATTTTCTTCTGCTCTTACGCCGTGTGAGGACAGTGTTCATCCACCTTTTGTGCTTCCCTCTTCCACAATGTTAGAATGTAGCAAGAAGACATTCATAAGATTCTGGCACCTGATATTGGACTTCCCACCTTCCAAAACCGTTCTTTGTAAATTACCCAGTCTGTGGTATTCTGTTATAGTAGCACGAATGTGTTAAGAGAGCCTCTTTCCTAACTATAGTGGGATGAAGGAAGAAATCAATAACAGAGAGAAAAATTGGAAAATTCATGAATTTGTGGAAAAACACACTTAACCAATGCATCCAAGAAGAAATTACAAGGGAAATTAGAAAATATCTTGAGACAAATGAAAATGAAAACACAACATACCAAAACTTATTGAATGCAGCAAAAACAGTGCTGAGGGGGAAATTTGTAGGTATAAACACTTACATTTGAGAAAAATCTCAAATAAACAATTTAAATCTATAATAATTTAAGAAAGTAAGAAAATAACACACTGAACCCAAAGCTAGCAGGAAGAAACAAATAATAAAGATTAGAGCAGAAAATTTTTTTAATAATAGAGAAAATTAGCATAACCAAAAATTGGTTCTTCAAAAGTATCAACAAACTGACAAACCTTTGGCTAGATAAACTAAGAAAAAGAAGACTCAAATTACTAAAATCAGAAATTAAAGGATTATTATTGATGTTACAGAAATTAAAAGGATTATAAGAGAGTACTATGAATAATTTTAACACATTAAATAACCTGGAAGAAATTTATAAATTCTTAGAAACACAAAACCTACCAAGACTGAAGCATGAAGAATTAGAAAACCCGAATATGCGTATAACTAGTAAGAAGACTGACTTAGCAATAAAAAATCCCAATAAAGAAAACCCTGGGCCTGATGGCATCACTGGGGAAATGTACCAAACATTTAGAGAAGAAGTAATACCAATTCTCAAACTTTTGAAAAATATCATATAGGAGGAATTACATCCTAACTAATTCTATGAGGCCAGCATTGTCCTGATACAAAAGCCAGACAAAAACACTGCAAGAAAAGAAAACTACAAAGCAATATCCTTTATGAACGTCGATGCAAAATCTTTAACAAAATACTAGCAAACTAAATTTAACAGCATACTAAAGAGATTATACACCATGATCAAATGAAATTTATTCCTGGAATGCAAGGATGGTCCAACATGTGAAAATTGATCAATGTAATATACCACATTAACAGAATAAAGGAAAAATTACATAGTTATCTCAATTGACGCAGAAAGGGCCTTTAACAAAATTTAACACCATTTTGTGATTTTAAGAACAATCAACAAACTAGAAATATAACAAAACTACCTCAACATAATAAAAATCATATTTGAAAAAACTCACAGCAAACATCATACTCAATGGTGAAAGACTAAAAGCTTTTCCTCTTAGATCAGAAACAAGGAAAGGATGCCTATGTTTGCCATTTCTATTCAACATAGTACTGGAAGTTCTAGCCAGAGCAATAAGGCAGGAAAAAGAAGTAAAAAGACATTTAAATTGGAAAGGAAGAAGTAAAAGTATCTCTGTTTACAGATGGCATGATTTTATACGTGGAAAACTCTAAAGATTTCACCTAATAAAATTGTTAAAATAAGAAATGAATTCAGCAAAGTAGCAGGAAACAAAATAAAAATCACTTGCATTTCTACACACTAACAATAAACAATCTGAAGAGGAAATTAATAAAATTTCATTTACAATAGCTTCAAAAATTATAAAATGCTTAAGTATTAACCTAGGAAGTAAAAGAGAGAGAAAATTATGAAACATTGCTGAAATAAATTAAAGAATAAATAAATAGAAAGACATTTTACATTCACGGATTAAAAGACTTAAAATTGATAAGATGTCAATGTTACCCAAAGTGGTATACAAATTCAATACAATCCCTATCAAAATCCCAGTGACTTTTTTTTGGGCAGAAAGAGAAAAGCTTATCCTAAAATTTACATGGAATCTTAAGAGATGATAAATAGCTAAAATAATCTTTAAAAAGAAAGTGGGAGGCTTATACTTCCTGATTTCAAAACTTACTAAAAAGCCATAGTAATCAAACCAGAGTGGTGCTGGCATACAGACAGACATATAGGCCAATGGAACAGAATAGAGAGCCCAGAAATAAATCCTCACATATATGGTAAATGACTTTTGATAAGGGTGCCAAGACAATTCAGTGGGGGAAAGGTTAGTATTTTCAACATAGAGTCCTGGGAAAACTATATGACTACATTGCAAAATAATGAATTTTGACCTTTACATAACACTGTATGCAAAAATTAACTCAAAGTGGATCAAAAGCCTAAACATAAAAGATGACACAGGACAAAGTCTTTGTAACACTGAGTTTGGCAATTTTTTAGATATAACGCCAAAGGCCTAAGCAACAAAACAAAAACAGCAGCAAATTGATCTTCATAAAAATTAAAAACTTTTGGCCTCAAAAGACGTAATTAACAGAGGAAAAAGGCAACCCACAAAACGAGAGAAAATATTTGCAAAGTATATGTCTGGTAAGGGATTAATATCCAGAATATAGAGAGAACTCAACAATAACAACCAACAACTTGATTAAAAATAGGCAAATGACTTTAACAGACATTGCTCCAAAGACGATACAAACAAATGGTCAGTAAGCACATGAAAGGATGCCGAACATCATTAATTATTAGAAAAGTGAAAATAAAAAACATAGTGAGATATCACCTTACACCCATTAGGATGACTACTATCAAAAATACAAAAAACATACGTTGATGAAGATGTGGAGATATTGGAACTCTTGTGCACTATTGGTCAAAATGTAAAGTGGGGCCGGTACTGTGTGGAAAACAGTGTGGTAGTTCCTTAAAAAATTCAAAACAGAATTATCATGTGATTCAACAATTCTCCTTCTGGATATTTAGCCAGAATTGAACGCAAAATCTTGAAGAGATATCTGTACCCCCATGTTCATAGCAGCATTATTCACGATAGCTAAAATGTGGAATTAATAGATGAATCATTCAGTCTTAAAAAGAAAGGGAATCTTGTTGTATGCTGCAATGTGGATGAACCTTGAAGGCATATAAAGTGAAATAAGCCAATCATGAAAAGACCAATACTGTGTAATTCCATTTATCTGAGGTACCTAAAGTAGTCAAATTCATAGACAGAAAGTTAATTAGTGTTTTCCGGGGACTGGGAGAAAGGGAAATGGGGTGTTATTGTTTAATGGGTACAGAGTTTCAGCTTTGCAAGATAAAAAGAGTTCTGGAGATGGATGGCAGTGATGGTTACACAAAAGTGTGAATGTACTTAATGCTGCTGAGCTGCACACTTAAAAATGATTAAGACGAAAAATTTTGTACGCGTTTTTTACCACAATAAAAAATGTTTTATTTACACACACACACACACACACACACACACACACACACACACACACACACCCTATTCCTTACCCCCTTGGCTCTTTTTTTGCTTCTATCAGAAAGATTTTTATTCAGTTATATTTCAAATTTAGAAAATGCTTTTATTGGGAGTTTTCCTTATGGCTTCTAAGCAGAAGCTGAGTAATTACAAGGCTGGTCAGTATGTCCATTTCTACATTCACTTAATTTCTATTTGTTAAATGTTCACTATGTGCAAACCTCTCTTTAAAAATGTATTTGAGAGACTGGACTGCCCTTCAATATCTCATAAACCCAAGTTTCTATGATACCGTGTGTTCTGCCTTCTATTACTAGTTGTCTGTGTAACCCAAGGTAAGTCACTTAACTTCTCTAGAACTCAATTGTCTCAGTTGTTTTTTCTAGTTCCAAAATTCTACAGATTTTCAAAGCATAAGGATGATAATGGCATATTACTTTCTTCACTGGACCATTTATTTCTTGAGTGGAAAGGTTCCAACCAAGATATTAACTCTACGGAGAATATGGTACAAGTTCATTTAAAAAAAGCGAATATGAATTAGTAAGAAATTGAGTTTCAGAATTTTTAAAAAATAAATACAATCTCAAGAACGTAACTTGATTTTAGAAAAGATAACAGAGTGTTTTCAATTAACAGCTAGGAATGACCAAGGCAAAACTTCCATCTACTTGCATCAGAATGGAGACGCAGATGCAGATGACGAATTAAAGGGACTCAAGGAAGGTCACTATTCTGCCTTGAATTTGTTTTCATGGTTCTCCGAGAAGTGTCTAGAGGTGAGAAAGTCAATTTAACTGATTATTTTCTAAAAATAGAATAAACAGAAAATTTTGTTTAAAAAATATTTTCTTAGCATAGTGAAGTACAACATTTTCTATAGTTATCCACAGTACTTTAAGAAATTTACAATGTACTGCTAGAACTTTGAGTGAAACTTAGGAATTTTATGTGCTTTGGATGAAAGATGACAGCAAAAAATTATACAATTTTAGTTCATTTGCATTAAAATATTCTTACAACAGAGCATGGAATCCAATAATAAAACCCAGGGAAAATCATTCTAATTTTAGGAGAAAAATTAACACCTACCTACCCTACAACCTCACAATTAAAATCTGGTGGAATTCTATAACCTTCCACATGGTTTGCCTCTTGTGTGGTGGGAAAGTTATTGACTCCTTTGAGAGAATGAAGAGGAAAGAAGACAACACTGTTGAAGAATCTTCTATAATCTAGATGTCAGCAGAAGCCACCCACTCTTTGATTCTAAGATTGCCTTTCTTCATCCCCCATTCTGTGTTCCGTTCTGTTGGGTTTTTTTCCCCTGAAAATTTCTACAAATACTTTCTCCTAGTATTTGTTGAATACTTCATTCTGTAACTAATGGCTATTTATCTCTGATGCAGCGTTGACCTAAAGTTCAGACATGACTCTTTCTTTCTCCCAAAATTCACTTGTAAGAGTATCTTAGTCCATTTCTCCTGCTATAAGAAAATACCATAGACAGGGTAAGTTATGAACAACAGTTCTGAAGGGTGGGGAATCCAAGATCAATGTGCTGGCAAATTTGATGTCTGGTGAGAGCTGCTTTCTGCTTCCAAGAGGGCACCTTGTTGCTGTGTCCTCACAAGGTGGAAGAGCAGAAAAGCAAAAAAAAGAAAAAGAAAAAAAAAAAAAGACAAATGTTCTCTGCAGCCTCTTTTTTAAGGATATTAATCACCTCCCAAAGACCCTGCTTTCTAATTCCATTGTCTTGGTGATAGGTTTCAATATATGAAATTTGAAAGTACACATGCATTCAAACCATAACAACGAGACAACAAGAAGCAACTATCTACAACTATGTGTGGTAGATTTTACTGGATATTGAAGTAATCATGTGCTCATGTTGCAGCGCTGTTTAGAAAATATTCTAACTTGAGTACTAGCTTTTCTGGTCCTCTGAAAGTCCCTTCTCCATTTCCACCAACTTAGATTTCAGAGCCTCATGACATTGTTCAGCTTTCTCTCCTGCTGCTTCTCTGTCTCCCAGTTGTGTTAAAAAAAAATCCTGATATTATGAAGAGCATTTTAGCTCTAGCACTTACCACCTCCTCCCTCATTCACACTTTACACAGCTTAAGATTTATTAATGTGCTCTGCTAAAAAAAGCTTCATGTATTTCAAGTGTTATCCTTTCTTCCCTACCCTGCCCCCCTTACTTTCTCCAGAAGCAGGGAGAGGAATATGAAGTTTTATTTCCCCAGAGGCAACACTTAGAATACATAAGACTTAGAAGACTTAGATGAGCAACATGTATCCTCTCATGACCTCAGAAGACATAAGTGTAGTTGACAATCCCAGCACTTTGGGAGACCAAGGTGGGTGGATCACCTGAGGTCAGGAGTTCGAGACCAGCCTGACCAACATGGTGAAACCCCGTCTCTACTAAAAGTACAAAAATTAGCTGGGTGTGGGTGGCACATGCCTGTAATCCCAGCTACTTGGGAGTCTGAGGTAGGAGAATCGCCTGAACCTGGGAAGCGGAAGTTGCAGTGGGCCAAGATCATGCCATTGCACTCCAGCCTGGCAACAAGAGCAAAACTCTGTCTCAAAAAAAAAAAAAAAAAAAAAAAAAAAGAAGAGAAAAAAAGGACTCACAAGACTGGGTTCTTATTCTAGTTTTGTCACTAATTAATTGTGTTATCTTGGGAAAGTACCTCATGGTACCTGAGAAACATTCTCTAAATTTATTGCCAATTCTATGAGTCTGTGATTTGAGAGTCCCTCTGGTACCTAGTTCTTCTATAAATGTAGTCAAAGTTGGGATTTCTCCTTTCACAGGTAGGTGAACTTTCCCCTACCCTGGGCTGTGCCCCAACATCTCCCTCGCTAGCCATCTGCTCAATGCCTGTTGTCAGAAGCAATAGAGGTTTTACAGACAGGCCAAGCTTTGGGGCCAGATACAGGCATATATCCTATTTTTTTCAACTCAGAACGTAGGTTGTGCTGTTTACTCTTAGAAGCTGTCTTTTTTGTGAACTGAAACTGAGCATAATGATATCTACCTTAGAAGATTGTATAAAACAATGATGCACATGAAGCACTAAAGTGAAGTGCCTAGCACATCGTAAGTGCCCATAAATGGATCATTATCATGTCTATATAAGGGGGAGAGGTGAATGTCATGGCAAGCACATGACATGCTCTTTCTGGGTCTGCTGACACACTTGCATGTACATGGTAGAATGAACTCAGCTTACTGTACAGATAGCTCCTAAACTTTAGTTTTACTCAGTAGAAAACATAAGAGAGAGAGCTGAATGGTTCTAGGCAGCAGTTTTTTTTTAGGCTGTGATGAGGAAGGGAAAGGTAGATTGACTAAAGAGATGGGAAGAGAAAGGACTATGAATAGAAAAAATAAACATGTCCAAGGGGATGATTCAGTTTCTGCAGTATGATGACTGACAGGCATCCTTTGCCTTTGTCTCCATGAATCATATAGATACACATATATATACACACACTCACATATATGTGAAATATAATACCTATTATATATGTCTGTTATATAATATAACCCAATATATTTATATATTAT
>NW_012103698.1:6090422-6099649 GCF_000951045.1 Mandrillus leucophaeus
ATAGAATTTACATAATCTATTATATAGAGATAATATATAATACATAAAATATTATATAATGGGTGTCATATATATGTATATAATTGTAATATATAAGATATAGAATTATAAAGACATAAGATTATTGTAACCTAATATATGTGACATTGTGGAGTAAGAGCTATCTGTGGCACTTGTCAAAGTGTGAAGTCCTGCTTCAATGTGGGCATAGGTATGAGGGCACATACTTCATAAAGAAATTCACTCAGGATGCATATTCTGAAGATTTCAGGTGGATTAAAATTGTAGGCAGTGACTCAGCCCTTTGGATTGATACTCAAATACTTTATCATCCACATCTATGTTTTCCACACCTATTCTCTTGATGCTCAAATCTGGCTAGAGCCTATGAACCTGTGAAAAATGGGACAAGTTTGCTGTTATCTTGGACCTTGGTCCATCTGTTCCGCATCTAGCAGGAATATAATTTGCTGACGTGAATGACTAGCTGCTGAAGAGATCCCACGAGTGTCATGGAATAGTGGCCACTACTGTTCATGAGGGAAACAGGCTACCGTGGTCAAATCGTAAGGGAATACACTGCTTCAAAGGCCCATGCAGGCTGCTCAGTTGTCTGTAATGATTAGGACACTGTTGGGAAGGCCAGTCGCTGGCATCTATAGCCAGTCTCTGCTGTAAATATTCATCAGGAGAAGCAAGCTAGCCAGCCAACAGCCGTTTATCTCCCCTACAATAGTTTCTAGTCAGGCTGTGACCTCATGCTACATAAAAATGTCACCTTCCCAGGTCTGCACTGTAAACGCAGAAAAGCAGCTATTAGTTTTGCTTCTTATCAGAAATGTATTTTGTTTTTTATATTTTCAGAGACAGGGTGCGGCCATGCTTCCCTGGCTAGCCTTGAACTCCTGGGCTCAAGTGATCCTCCCACCCCAGTCTCCTGAGTAGCTGAGACTACATGCGCTTGTCACTGTGCCCAGCTAGAAAGGTATTTTTAAAGCAATGATTTTAACCATTGGATGTTGCCTTTAAGACCTGAGTTTCTGAGTATTATAAAATCAAAAACTTTAAATCATTTTAAGGAAGCACAGTTAATAGGTGCAGTAAAATAAAAGCACATAAAGTGGCAGCTGTTCATTGTCAAAAGTTTATACTGGCAAGGAATCTTTCTCTCTTCCTTTCTTCCTTATCTTTTAAAATAAAACCATTTAAAATACCAGTGAATCTCCTTCTACAGTAATACTGTTACATGGCAAAACTATTTTGCTGGCTTGCTCTGCCTTCTGGGACCAGTTTTTTTTTTTTTTTTTTTGTGCTGGCTTTCTTTACCTCCTGAGCAAACATTTGTACATTGTATTCTCACCCTCAGCAACTATATTCTGGGTATGATTCCAAAGAATGCAGTCAACATTTACCTTTACTTTAAACAACAAAAGGGAAAATTTTGTAGATTTTAAGCTGCCAGTGGAGATTTGAATCCTCTACAATAACTTTTGAACTGTTTTCTCAGCACTATTCTGCTTAGCTACAGCAGAGAAAATAGAGTGATGAATAATGAAATATTCATGAAAGAAAAATTTTAAAAAAAGTTTTCTTAAAATAAATTGATTCTAAAACCACAATGTGTGAAAGTACTTTTTTATGATGCCAACTTTCAGATTCATGGGTTTAGAGGGTGTGGATTTGTTGCACTGTCACGCGGCGGGGTGACGGTAAATGGGAGCCTACCACATTTTGCCAAGAATGAAGTCCAGTTTGATGTAGCATTGGCCACCCAGTGGGAACAAACTGCCAGGTCCCACTGAATCTTAGCGTTCCACTGCCATTCAGTGTAGAGAGAAACTAGATTTTTTTTTTTTTTTTTTTTTTTTTTTGATATGGCTGACTAGAAGCAGCTGGTGTGCGCCGCTCTCACAGAGAGGAGAAAGAGTGGCGAATAAACGTTAGCTCTTCAACTGGATCGTCCAGGTGGACAAGTTGGGATGCATCCGGGAAGCAACACAGCTCATGGAGAAGGGAGAAGAGAGAGACCGGACAGCTACCCCCCCAGGATCGGCACGGAGCCAGGAGAGGCTCCCCACTGCCGGGAACGGGCCTCCAGACTGACATGAAGAGCTGCTTAGAGCCTGGGCAGAGCCACCGCTCAGGCGCACATGGCTTCCTGAGGCCCTTAGACCGCTGGGCACCCTGGCACCAGCTATGGCAGCTCTGGCGATGGGGGAAGCAAGACTCCGTCACACGTCTGTGGGGTAGAGGCTGAATTGACAGGGCTGGGGACTGGACGGACTGCAGGCCTTACCTCCACTGTACCCCACCAGACTAGGCCCACTGGCCTAGGACCCTAGTGCAGCCCCCAGTGCCGCCTGAGCTCTCTGGCTTCTGCCCTTCCCTGGGATGGAGCTCCCAGTGGTGGCAGGCAGGCCCCTTAGTTTTCCTGCTCTGCAGCTCCCAGCTCCCGCTGCCCTCAGGCTCAGGAGGCCGCAAAGCGATTCAAGACTAACACAGCCCCCAGCACAGCGCAGCTGTCTTATGAAAAAGTGGCCAGACTGTTTTCCACGTGGGTCACTGCCCCCACTTACCCTCAGTGGGCAGGGCCTCCCAACATGGGACCCCAGCCCCTCGCCCCTCCTGGGGTGCTGGTAGCAGCTCTGCACTGCTCTGCGAGGGAGCTCCCAGTGGTGGCAGACAGGCCTGCCATTTTTGCTGCTCTGGAGCGCCTGTCCTTGCTGCCCTCAGGCTTGGGAGACAGTGAAAAGATGAAGGACTAATGCAGCTCTCCACCGAGCACAGCCCCCTGAAAGAAAAGTGGCCACTCTGTTTTCCTCATGGTTCTCTGTCCCTGCTACTCTTATTGGAAAGGGCCTCATAACCTGGGTCCCCACCCACCCCCGCTTGGGTTTAAACCCACAATGTGTGAAAGTACTTTTTTATGATGTCAATTTTCAGATTCATGGGTTTAGAGGGTGTGGATTTCTTGATCTGTTGTGTGGCAGGGTGCTGGTAAATGGGAGCCTACCACATTCTGCCAAGAATGAAGTCCAGTTTCATGTAGCATTGGCAGCCCTGCACTGCCCTGGGACAGAACTCCTAGCAATAGTGGGCAAACCTGCTATTTTTGTTCTCTACAACTCCTGCTCCTGCTGCCCTCAGGCTTGGGAGGGAGCAAAAAGACTAAAGACTAAGGACTAAGAAGGACCTCCAGCACAGCACTGCTGCCGTATGGAAAAGCAACCAGACTGTGTTCCGGGCAGGTCCTGTCACTCCTCACTGGGCAGGGCCTTTGACATAGTTAGGATCTGTGTCCCTGCCCAAATCTATGTTAAATTGTAATCCCCAGTATTGGAGGTGGGGCCTGGTGGGAGGAGATCGGATCATGGGGGTGGATTTTCCCGTTGGTACTCTGTCATGATAGTGAGTTCTCACTAGATCTGGTTTTTAAAAAGTGTGTGGCACTGTCCCCCCACCCACCTTGGTCCTGCTCCGGCCATTAAGATGCCTCCTCCTGCTTTGCCTTCCACCATGACTCAAAGCTCTCTGAAGCCTCCCCAGAAGCAGATGCTGCCATGCTTCCTGTATGGCCGGCAGAATCGTGACCCAATTAACCCTCTTTTCTTTCTAAATTACCCACTCTCAGGTATTTCTTTATAGCAGTACAAGAATAGACGAATACAGCCTCTCAAACAGGTCACCCAGCACAACCACCTTGCCTCTACCTGAACACGTCAGCCGGTGGTGGCTCTGCATTTCCCTGGAAAGGAAATCCCAGCGACAACCCTCAGACCCCCTCGCATTGCGGCGGCAGTGGTACCACCCTTACTACCCTTGGGCAGGGGGAGGAACAAAGGGCCTGGTCCCACTGCTGGCACCTCCAGCATGTCACAGCCACCCTATGGAGAGGAGCTCAGTTTCTCTTTCCTGTGAGCCCCCACCCCCTAGTCTTCACCAGGCAGGTCCTTGGCTGGGGACCACAGAGCAGCTGCCCCACCCCCGACTGAGTGCTCCCACTGGTAGTGGCTCTGTGTTTCCCTAGGATCGAGCTCCAAGTGGCAACTGACAATCTCTGTGCCATTGCCATTGCAGCAGTTTTGCCCTTGTTCCTCTTGGACTGGGGAAGGAACAGAGTCTGAGGGCTTTATTTGTGCCCCAGCACGCCACACTTACCATAAGGAAAGGAGTTCATTCTCTCTTCCCTGTGAGCCCTGACACCCTGCTCTTTATCAAGGAGGGCCCCTGGCTCAGGCCCCCAGTATAGTTGTCCCAATCCCTGGCTTAACATTCCCGTTGGCAGTGGCTGTGTTTCTCTGGGGTGGAACTCCCAGAGGCAACTGAGAGCACCTCTGCCACTGCTACTGCCGCTGTAGGGATACTGCCCTCGCTGACTTCAGACTGAGAAGGAGCAAAGACTCTGAGTGCCTCATACCTCTAGCATGCTGCAGCCGCCATAAGGAGAAGAGGCCAGTCTGTCTACCCCATGAGCTCCCTGCCCCCACTATTTGTTGCCAGACGGGGCCCCCAGGTTGAGCCCACACAGCTGCCCCACTCCAGGCCAATCGCCCAGATTGGTAAGGGCCCTGCATTTCTCTGAAGGTAGAGCCATAAGAGACAAGTGAAAGATCCTTTGCCATTGCCACTGCTGAGATCCCTGCCCCCAAGCCAGGCAGGCAACCTAAAGGCTGAGCTTGCCCCAGGGCTGTGGTGTGCAACCCAGGAGTGCCAAACTGAGGTCTGTAGTCAACACTTGAGTGGGAGAAGAGCCCGCACTCTCAAAGCACTGAGATGGAGCATGGCTGCAAACACAAGGAAATACAGAGGAGCCACGTGGATGAGCAAGAACCTATCTACTGGCCATTACACTTAAGTGCTGTCTACCAACCCAAAACTTCAACACGAAAAATACTTTGCTAATATACACCCCATGAAACCAAGGACAAGAATTCAGCTACGAGAGACCCTGCACGAAGCCTCGGCCTGCTGAAAATATCCAGAAATGAAGACAACAGACTATACTCAGATTACACCACAGTTAAAGGAACACTATCCCACACAAATAAGAACCAGCACAAGAACTCTGGCAGCTCAAAATGCCAGAGTATGTTCTTACCTCCAAACAACTGCATTAGTTCCCCAACAATGGTTCTTCACCAGGTTGAAATAGCTGAAATGACATAAATAGAATTTAGAATATGGATAGGAACAAAGATCATCAATAGTCAGGAGGAAGTTGAAACCCAATCCAAGGAATCTAAGGAATACAATGAAATGATAGAGGAGATAAAAGGCAAAATGGCAATTTTAAGAAAGAACCAGGCTGGATGCGGTGGCTCATGCCTGTAAGCCCAGCACGTTGGGAGGCCAAGGTGGGCAGGTCACTTTAAGACAGGAGTCTGAGACCAGCCTGGTCAACATGGTGAAACCCTGTTTCTATTAAAAATGTGCAAGGTGGCAGGCACTGTAATCCCAGCTACTCGAGAGGCTGAGGCAGAAGAATCATTTGAACCTGGGAGGTGGAGGTTGTAATGAGCCGAGATTGTGCCATTGCCTGGGTGACAGAGTAAGACTCTGTCAAAAAAAAAAAAAAAAAAAAGAAAAAACCAAACTGATCTGATAGAGCTGAAAAACTCACTTTAAGAATTTCATAGTACAGTTACAAGTATTAACAGCAGAATCAACCAAGCTGAGGAAAGAATCTCAGAGCTCAAAAACCAGTTCTCTGAAGTAACTCAATCAGACGAAAGTAAAGAAGAAACAAAAAAGAATTGACAAAACTTCTGAGATATGTGGGATTATGAAAAGAGACTAAACCTATGACTCATTGGCTAGTCTGAAAGAGGGAGAGAAAGCAAGCAACTTGGAAAACATAGTTACGGACATCATCCAGGAAAATTTCCCTAACCTTGTTAGAGAGGCCAACCTTCAAATTCAAGAAATGCAGAGAACCCCTGTGTGATATGGTACAAGATGACTATCCCCAAGACACACAGTAATCAGATTTCCAAGTGTGAAATGAAAGACAAAATGTTAAAGGCATCTAGAAAGAAGGAGCAGATCACTAAAACGGGAACTGCACCAGACTAACGTGAAGGAAAAATAAGATTTTTTTTTTCCAAGATGGAGTCTTGCTCTGTCACCCAGGCTGGAGTGCAGTGGTGCGATCTCGGCTCACCGCAACTTCCACCTCCCAGGTTCAAGCGATTATCCTGCCTCAACCTCCTGAGTAGCTGGGATTACAGGCATGTGCCACCATGCCTGGCTAATTTTTGTATTATTGATAGACACAGGATTTCACCATGTTGGCCAGGCTAGTCTCAAACTCCTGACCTCAGGTGACCCACCCAGCTTGGTCTCCCAAAGTGCTGGGATTACAGGCATGAGCCCCCATGCCTGACCAAGATCTTTTTCAGACAAGCAAATGCTACTGGAATTCTTACCAGTAGACTGTCTTACAAGAGGTCCTTAAGGGAGTGCTAAATATGGAAAGGAAAGACTAATATTGGCCACCACAAAAACACACTTAAGTACATAGACCATTAACACTATAAAGCAATCAAGCCATCAAGTCTGAATAATAACCAGCTAACAACATGATGACAAAATCAAACCTCAACTGATCAATATTAACCTTGAATGTAAATTGGCTAAATGCTCCAATTAAAAGGCAAAGAATGGCAAGTGGAATAAAGAAAGCAAGACCCAACTCTATGCTGTCTTCAAGAGAATCATCTGACATGTAATAACACCCATAGACTTAAAGTAAAGAGATGGAGAAAAATCTACCAAGTAAATGGAAAACAGGAAAAAGCAGGGGTTGCTGTTCTAATTTCAGACAAAACAGACTTTAAACCAATGGTAATCAAAAAAGACACAGAAGGACATTATATAATGGCAAAGATTTTAATTCAACAAGAAGATCTGAGTGTCCTAAATATATATGCATGCAACATAGGAACACCCAGATTTATAAAGCAATTTCTTAAAAACATACAAAGAGACTTAGATAACCAAACAGTAATAGTGGGAGACTTCAACACCCCACTGACAGTATTAGATAATTGAGGCAGAAAACTAATAAAGATATTTGGGACCTGAACTCAACATTTGACAAAATGGGTCTAACATACACCTACAGAACTGTCTATTCAAAAACAACAGAATATACATTTTCCTCCTTTACGTGGGCACATACACAAAAATTGACCACACAATTGGCCATAAAATAATCCTCAGCAAATTAAAAAACCCAAATTATACCAAACACACTCTTGGATACAGTACAATAAAAATAGAAATCAATACTAAGAAAACTGCTCAAAAGCACACAGTTACATGGAAATTAAACAATCTGCTCCTAGGTAACTTTTGCATAAGCAATGAAACTAAGGTAGACATCAAGAAATACTTTGAAACTAATGAGAACAAAGATACAACATACCAGAATATCTGGGACACAGCTATACTGTGTTAAGAGAAAAGTTTATAGCATTAAATGCCCACATCAAATAGAAAGATCTTAAATTAGCAACTAACATATCACCTAGAGGAACTAGAGAAACAAGAGCAAACCAACCCCAGAGCTAGCAGAAGACAAGAAATAACCAAAATCAGAGGCAAACTGAAGGACATTGAGATGTGAAAAACCATACAAAAGATCAACACATCAGGAGTTGGCTTTTTGAAAGAATAAATAAGATGAGTAGATCACTAGCTAGACAAATAAAGAAAAAAAAGAGAGAAGATCCAAATAAAAACAATCAGAAATAACAAAGAGGACATTAACACCAACCCACAGAAATAAAAAAAATGCTCAGAGACTACTACTAATACCTTTAAGCACAAAAAACTAGAAAACCTAGAATAAATGGATAAATTCTTGGAAACCTACACCTCCTAAGATTGAACCAGGAAGAAATGGAATCCCTGAACAAACCAATAATGAGTTCTGAAATTGAATCAGTAATCAAAAGTCCACCAATCATAAAAAGCCCAGGATCAGATGAAGTCACAACTAAATTCTATCACATGTATAAAGGAAAGCTGGTACCATCCCTATTGAAACTATTTCAAAAAATTGAGGAGGAGGGACTCCTCCTTAACTCATTCTGTGAGTCCAGCATCTTCCTGATACCAAAACCTGGCACAGACAGAACAAAAGGAAAGCCTCAGGACAATATTCTTGATAAATATAGATGCAAAATTCCTCAACGAAATACCAGCAAACAAAATCCAGCAAGACATCAAAAAATTAATCCACCACAATCAAGTAGGATTTATCTCTGGGATGCAAGGTTTGTTCAACATACTTGAATCAATAAATGTGATTCATCACATAAACAGAACTAAAACCAAAACCACATGATCATCTCAATAGACACAGAAAAGGCCTTTGGTAAAATGCAAAATCTTTTCATGTTAAAAACCCTCGATACACTAGGCAATGAAGGAACATACCTCAAAATAATCAGAGCCATATGTAACAAACCCACGCCAACATCATACTGAATGGGCAAAAACTTGAAACATTTGAGAACTGGAACAAGACAAGGATGCCCACTTTCACCACTCACATTCAACATTGTACTGGATATCCTAGCCAGAGCAATCAGGCAAGAGAAAGAAACTAAAGACATCCAAATAGGAAAAGAGGAAGTCAAACTATCTCCGTTTGTAGACAACATAATTCTCTATCTGGAAAACCCCATGGTCTCAGCCCAGAAGCTCCTTCAGTTAATAAACAACTTCAGCAAAGTTTCAGGATACAAATCAATGCACAGAAATCACTGGCATTTCTATACACCAACAATAGCCAAGTCGAGAGCCAAATGAAGAATGAATCACATTCACAAGTGCCAGGAAAGAAATAAAATACCTGGGAATATGGCTAACCAAGGAGGTGAAAAATTTCTACAATGAGAATTACAAAACCCTGCTCAAATAAATCAGAGATGACACAAAGATTCAATGTTTATGGATAGGAAGAATCAATATTGTTAAAATGGCCATACTGCCCAAAGAAATTTATAGATTAAATGCTATTCCTATAAACTATCAATGGCATTCTTCACATAATTATAAAAAACTATTTTAAAATTCATGTGGAAGCAAAACGAGTGCCAATAGCAAAAGCAATACTAAGCACAAAGAACAAAGCTGGAGACAACACATTACCTGACTTCAAATTATTCTACAAGGTTACGGTAACCAAAACAGCATGGTACCAAAAAAAAAAAAAAAAA
>NW_012103698.1:6102034-6109473 GCF_000951045.1 Mandrillus leucophaeus
AAGTGCTTCAGTCTTCAACATAATCTATGGTTGCTGAACTTAATAATAAAATGCATTTTGACTGCATCTACTTTTTTTGTTCATTTGAAGAGAAACATGATCCTTGGTGCCCCATCAAGAAAAAAAGTTTTATAAAATTTCAAGGGACTGAAATGCTTCTACAGTGGTACAAATTTGTTATAAAAAGAATATAATCCCGAGAAGGAAAATAAAATATGGAAAGATTAAAAAAAAAAAAACAGAAAAAAAAAAACCATTAAAACGTGCACAAAGAATATGAACAGACACTTTTCAAAAGAAGATATACATGTGCTCAAGAAGCATATGAAAAAATGCTCAACATCACTAATCATCACAGAAATGCAAATCAAAACCACAATGAGATAACATCTCACAGCACTCGGAATGGCTATTATTAAAAACTCAAAAAGTAATAAATGCTGACCAACTTGTAGAGAAAAGAAAATGCATATACATTGTTGGTGGGATGGTGATATGGTTTGACTGTGTCCTCACCCAAATCTTATCTTGAATTCCCACGTGTTGTGGGAGGGACCTGGTGGGAGGTAATTGAATCATGGGGGCAGGTCTTTTCCATGCTGTACTCATGATAGTGAGTAAGTCTCACGAGATGGTTTTAAAAATGGGAGTTTCCCTGAACAAGCTCTCTTCTCTTGTCTGCTGCGATGTGAGATGTGCCTTTCGGCTTCTGCCATAATTATGAGGCCTCCCCAGTTTATTGGACTGAAAGTCCAATAAACGTCTTTCTTTTGTAATTGTCCAGTCTCAGCTATGTCTTCATCAACAGTGTGAAAACATACTAATACAGTAATTTGGTACCAGTAGAGTGGGGCGCTGCTGAAAAGATACTCAAAAATGTAGAAGCAACTTTGAAACTTGGTAACAGGCAGAGGTTGGAACAGTTTGGAGAGCTCAGAAAAAGACAGGAAAATGTGGGGAAGTTTGGAATTCTCTAGAGACTTGTTAAATGGCTTTGACCAAAATGCTGATAATGATATGAACAATGAAATCCAGGCTGAGGTGGTCTCAGATGGAGATGAGGAACTTGTTGGGAAGTGGAGCAAAAGTAACTCTTGTTACATTTTAGCAAAGAGACTGGCAGCATTTTGCCCCTGCCCTAGAGACTTGTGGAACTTTGAACTTGAGAGAGAGGATTTAGCGTATCTGGTGGAAGCTTAGGCAGCAAAGCGTTAAAGATATGACTTGGGTGCTGTTAAAAACATTATTTTAAAAAGGAAACAGCATAAAAGTTGGGAAAATTTGCAGCCTGACAATGTAATAGAAAAGCAAATCCCATTTTCTGAGGAGAAATTCAAGGCAGCTGCAGAAATTTGCGTAAGTAATGAGGAGCTGAATGTTAATCCCCAAGACAATGGGGAAAATGTCTCCAGGGCATGTCAGAGGTCTTCGTGGCAGCCCCTCCCATCACAACCTGGAGGCTTAGAAGGAAAAGTGGTTGTGTGGGCTGGGCCCAGAGTCTCTTTGCTGTGTGCAGTCTAGCGACTTGGTGCCTTGTGTTCCATCCACTCTAGCTGTGACTAAAAGGGGCCAAGGTGCAGCTCAGGCTGCTGCTTCAGAGGGTGGAAGCCCCAAGCCCTGTCAGCTTCTACATGGTGTTGAGCCTACAGGTGCAGAGAAGTCAAGAATTGAAGTTTGAGATTGTCTGCCTAGATTTCAGAGGATGTATGGAAATGCCTGGATGCCCAGGCAGAAGTTTGCTGCAGGAGAACCTCTGCTAGGGCAGTATGAAAGGGAAATGTGGGGTCAGAGCCCCGACATGGAGTCCCTCCTGGGGCACTGCCTAGTGGAGCTGTGAGAAGCAGGCAACTGTCATCCAGACCCCAGAATGGTAGATCCACCAACAGCTTGCACAAGGTGCCTGGAAAAGTCACAGGCACTCAATGCCACGCCATGACAGCACCCAGGAGGGGGGCTATATCCTGCAAAACCACAGGGGCAGAGCTGCCGAAGACCATGGGAACCCACCTCTTGCATCAGCATGACCTGGATGTGAGACATGGAGTCAAAGGAGATCATTTTGGAGCTTTAAAATTTGACTGCCCCGCTGGATTTTGGACTTTCAGGGGGACTGTAGCCCCTTCGTTTTGGTTAATTTCTCCATTTGAAATGTCCATATTTACCCAATACCTGTACCCCCGTTGTCTCTAGGAAGTAACCAAATTGCTTTTGATTTTACAGTCTCATAGGCAGAAGGGACTTGCCTTGTCTCCAATGAGACTTTGGACTGTGGACTTTTGAGTTAATGCAGAAATGAGTTAAGACTTTGAGAGACTGTAGGAAAGGCATGATTGGTTTTAAAATGTGAGGAAATAAGATTTGGGAGGGGCCAGAGGCAGAATGAAGTGGTTTGGCTGTGTCCCCACCCAAATCTCATCTTGAATTCCCATGTGTTGTGGGAGGGACCTGGTGGGAGATAATTGAATTGTGGGGGCAGGTCTTTCTTGGGCTGTTCTTGTGATAGTGAATAAGTCTTATGAGAGCTGATGGTTTTAAAAATGGGAGTTTTCCTACACAAGCTCTCTTGTCTGCCACCATATGAGACATGACTTTCACCTTCCATTATGATTGTGATGCCTCCCTAGCCATGTGGAACTGTAAGTCCAATAAGCCTCTTTCTTTTGTAAATTGCCCAGTCTCGGGTATATCTTTATCAGCAGTGTGAAAACAGAATAACACAGACCGTAAATTAGTTCAGTCATAGGAGAAAGCAGTGTGGCAATTTCTCAAAGAACTTAAAACAGAATTACCATTCAACCCAGCAGTCCCATGATTGGGTGTATACCCAAAGGAATATGAGCCATTCGACTATAAAGACACATACATGCATGTATTCATCATAGCACTATTCATAATAGCAAAGACATGGAATCAACCTCCTAAATGCCCATCAATAGTAGACTGGATAAATAAAATGTGGTATATATACACTATGGAATACTACGCAACCATAAAAAAGAACAAGATTATGTCCTTTGCAGCAACATGAATGGAGTTTGAGGCCATTATCATAGGCAAACTAATTCAGGAACAGAAAACCAAATACTGCATGTTCTTGCTTATAAATGGGAGCAAACATTGACTACACATGAACACACGTGTACTTGAGGGTGGAAGGTAGAGGAGGGAGAGGACCTAAAAACCACCTATTGGATAGTAAGATTATTACCTAGGTGATGAGATAATCTGTACAACGAACCCCTGTGGCATGCGATTTACCTATATAACAAACCAGCACATGTACCCCTGAACCTAAAAGAAAAGTTTTATAAAAAGCTGTACACAAAATGCAGACCTTATTGGAAACCCTCAAGGCAGTGACATCGTGTTGGGTATTCCCATTTAGGGTGATGGGGTCTTGAGTAAATATCTCAGCGTTACTTGTATTATCAGAATGTGGGTATTTGTGCACTACTCTAATAATTGCCAGTAGAAGAGGATTTGGTTTTCCCTGAAGGCTGGTATTATAAAGAATTTACCAACTCCAGACAACTTGAAAGATTAAGTTGCTCATTTTTGGGGGTATTTCTATTTGGTACTTCCATTTAAGATATTCACCTAGGATGGAAAATGTTTTTAGTCCTCCAGTAAAGAATGGCTTTGCTAACACATGGTCAGCTTATTTAATATGTGGCATGTCTTGTTTCTTCTAAGTCTAGCATTTAATGTCACCTCTTATTGGATGTAGACATGGAGAATTACTCCTTCTTCTATGTTTCTGTTATAGGAGTTATCATATACACATGTATTATATCTGTCTTTCCTTCTTACCTTCTCAAAAACAGATATTAAGTCTTCTTCATCCATATATTCCCAACACTACACAGTACTAGGGATTTAGCAAATATTCTTTTTTTTCCTTTCCCTTTTCTCCTCAAATCATGAGCAATGTGAACTCATTTGGATAATTATTTTGAAATGTAGAAGTAGGCCGGGTGCAGTGGCTCTTGCCTGTAATCTCAGCACTTTGGGAGGCCGAGGTGGGCAGATCACAAGGTCAGGAGTTCGAGAGCAGCCTGGCCAACCTGGTGAAACCCCATCTCTACTAGAAATACAAAAATTAGCTGGGCCTGGTGGTGGGCGTCTGTAACTCCAGCTACTTGGGAGGCTGAGGCAGGAGAATCATCTGAACCTGGGAGATGGAAGTTGCAGTGAGCTGAGATCATGTCATTGCACTCCAGCCTGGGCAACAGGGCGAGACTCCATTAAAAAGAAAAAAAAAAGAAATGTAGAAGTATAGAGATGTTGGCTAAACAGGCCAGTTGATAACAGCTTAGAAAAGTCAGGTTTGACCATAGAAATGAATGGTGTCTCTAACACTGGCTTTTAGTAAACTTTTTCTCTTCTCCAGATGCAGAAGCTTCAAAGGAGTGTGGAAAGTGTCTGGAAGGAAAGGTGTGCACCTTGGAGCTTTCCTTGGAGTGTATCATTGAGCTCTTTGTGTTTGGGTGGTGGGTCTTTGGAAGGTAAGACTTCTGACCTCCGAGGGGGTGGATCTCCAGAGAGTAGCCTGACTTCCTGAAGGGCATCCTGGAGAGGCAAGGGTGAGGGAGGCAGAAACCAGAGTTCATCTTGATCCTCTAGGAACTTGACCTTGAAGCAGAGGGCTGAGTAGAGCTGAGTATTTGAATGGAAGAAGAGGTGCACTTTGCGTGTGGCACTGAGATACTAAGCATGGAACACTGTTATCTGCACTTAACACTGAAGAATGAAATCCACCTGCTTCAGCAAACCACATAGGGTGAACAAGATCTTGAATTACATAGAAGGTAACCATATTTCCTGGTTTTCTGAAACAGTCCTGGCTAACGTCTCTTGTCCTGGCATAACTATTAACAGCATTCCTTTCTATTATCAAAAATGTCTCAATTTGTACAATAAATTACTTGACCACTTTGTGTAGGATCAGTTTTCAATAGCGACATTATGTGTTCTCACAAAGCAATGGCAGTGGACCAAGGTGTCCCAAGTTGACTCCTGGCTGGTGTGAATGCTAGAATGACCCCTCCCTGCCCTTGGACTTAAGAGCTGTAAAGACTCCTGACAATTTAGGTGGGAGGAATAACTTCAAGGAGTTCAAATATATCCTGTTTTTTTTTTTTTAATTTAATACGTGGCATATTATTCAATTTTATGCAACTTTCTGAAAAGATATACTTCACTGCAGTGAATAGTACCTGTATGTGACCAGAATTTCTGTTTTCATCTCATACTAAGCTAATAGGGTAGAATTTTTTACCTTAAATTAAGAAGGTGACAGCCTCTGGGAACCATTCTATTCTCTATGCTTCCTCCTTAGCACGTAACTGACCCTATAAAAGTAACCTCAGTTTGGATTTTCCATTTAATCGAGAAGTTAATTAAAAGGATCTTTTATAAAATTTGCATGTGGCTAGATATTACTGGTTGGTTACACATTTTCATAATTTCTATAGTCATTGCACAATGCCTAGAAAATATGACCTGCTTGATACCAGCTTTCTTAAAGTTAATGACATTTTTAGACCTAAAACCTTATCATTTAAAATAATTTTCTCTTGTACTGGAAAATAATGTAGAGTATATCCTATTAGTAAGGCTTGTGAGTATTTCAGCAATTAATTGGAAAAATAAGAGGTGTGATGTATATGCTACTTTGAGTTGGTGAAGCAATTTATACCAGTCATATTCTAGTTATTTTAGAATTGTTGCTTACTTTAGCCCTAGTGACCTGATTATTTACATGGTTCTTAAACTGAGCTCTTTGTAGTAGCTTTCGCCACCTTAACCTACAGTCTTTAGAAGTTACAATTTTTGCTTATAGGAAGACACAGAGTTTAACAATGAAGTAGACCTCTGCTTTTGCATGTCCAGCATCCCTTTTCTCTTCCATAGGAACTGAGCCCGTTTTACTGGGAGAAATGCATTCCACATAGTTTAGGTGATTCCCTTACTTTTTTCTTCTTCTTTTACTACTCTTAATCCTTAATAAGGGGCTGAACATATGACATAAGCTTGACCAATCAGAGTATTCCATCCCTCTGGCCACATTGACTGTGGGACAGGGTAGGCAATTGACCTCAGATAGGCCAGTTTATGATCTTTTCTGGACTTTACTGCTGAACCTATTGGAAAATGCTTTTATTCTGCAAAGATTGCTAATCTGGTAGTATGAGATTTAGTTTGTTGGCAGCCATCTTGTCACTAAAAGGAGAAGACCCATCTGAAGAGAGAAGAAAAAGAAACGATGTCTCAAAGACATTGTTTTGGGGTTTCTTGCTCTAGCCTTGTCTAAAGCCCCAAATCTATTCATGCACTTAAAAAAATTTTGTGGGTACATAGTAGGTGTGTATATTTATGGGGTATATGAAATGTTTTGATACAGGTATGCAATGAGTAATAATCCCATCATATAAAATGATGTACCCATCTCCTCAAGCATTTATCCATTGTGTTTACAAACCAATTATACTCTTTTAGTTATTTTAAAATGTACAATTAAATTGTTATTGATGATAGTCACCTTGTTTTGCTATAAAATACTAGGTCTTACTTTAAAAAAAAAAATCCACTAAGCATTCTCACCTCCCTGCCATCACCCTTCACAACCTCTGGTAACCGTTCTTCTACTCTCTATCTTCATGAGTTCAATTATTTTGATTTTTAGGTTTTACAAATAAATGAGAACATGTGATGTGTGTCTTTTTGTGCATGGCTTATTTCACTTAGCATGATGGCCTCCAGTTCCAATGCAAATGACAGAATCTCATTTTCTTTTTATGGCTGAATAGCACTCTATTGTGTAGATGTACTATATTTTCTTTATTCATTCATCTGTTGATGGGCACTTAGGCTGATTCCAAATTTTGGCTATTGTGAACAGTGCTGCAGTGAACATGAAAGTGTAGATGGCTCTTCAATATACTGATTTCCTTTGAGTATATACCTATCAGTGGGATTGCTGGATCATATGGTAGCTCTATTTTTAGTTTTTTGAGGAACCTCCAAACTGTTTTCCATGGTGTTTGTACTAACTTACATTCCCACTAACAATGTATGAGCATTCCCTTTTCTCTCTATCTTTGCCAGCATTTGTTATTCCGTTTTTGGATATAAGCCATTTTAACTGGGGTGAGATGATATCTCATTGTAGTTTTGATTTGCATTTCTCTGATGATCAGTGATGTCAAGTACCTTTCACATGCCTGTTTGCCATTTGTATGTATTCTTTTAGAAATGTCTATTCAAAAAGTGGGCAAAGGATATGAACAGACACTTCTCAAAAGAAGACATTCATACAGCCAACAGACACATGAAAAAATGTTCATCATCACTGGCCATCAGAGAAATGCAAATCAAAACCACAATGAGATACCATCTCACACCAGTTAGAATGGCGATCATTAAAAAGTCAGGAAACA
>NW_012103698.1:6109523-6110063 GCF_000951045.1 Mandrillus leucophaeus
TGACAAAGTCAACAAAGCAGGCAATGGGGAAAGGACACCCTATTCAATAAATGGAACTGGAATAACTGGTTAGCCCTATGAAGAAGATTAAAATTGAACTCCTTCCTTACACTATATACAAAAATCAATGCAAGCTAGGTTAGAGACTTATATGTAAAACCTACAACTATAAAAACCCAGAAGACAACCTAAAAAATGTTACTGTAGACATACATTCTGGCAAAGATTTCATGATGAAGCTGCCAAAGACAATTGCAATAAAACCCAAAATTGTCAAATGGAATCTGATTACACTGAAGATCTTCTGTACAGCAAAAGAAATTATCAACAGAGTAAACAGCCTACAGAATGGGAGAAGATATATGCAAACTATATATCCAATAAATGTTGAATATCCAGAATCTATAAGGAACTTAAACAAATTTACAAGAAAAAACCAAAACCCGACTTTTTAATGATCGCCATTCTAACTGGTGTGAGATGGTATCTCATTGTGGTTTTGATTTGCATTTCTCTGATGGCCAGTGATGATGAGCATTT
>NW_012103698.1:6110113-6117257 GCF_000951045.1 Mandrillus leucophaeus
AAAAAAAAAAAAAAAAAAAGAAATGTCTATTCAAATCTTTTGCCCATTTTAAATCAGATTATTAGATTTATTTCCTATAGAGTTGTTTGAGCTCCTTATATATCCTGGTTAGTAATCCCTTGTCAGAATAGTAGTTTGCAAATATTTTCCCCCATTCTGTGATGTGTCTCTTAACTTTGTTGATTGTTTCATTTGCTATGCAGAAGCTTTTTAACTTGATGAGAACTCATTTGTCCATTTTTGTCTTGGTTGCCTGTGCTTGTAAGGTATTACTCAAGAAATTTTTGCTCAGATCAATGTACTGGAGGGTTTCTCTGATGTTTTCTTGTGCTGGTTTCATAGGCTGAGGACTTAGATTTAAGACTTTAATCCATTTTGATTTGACTTTTGTATATGGTGAGAGGGATTTAGTTTCATTTTCCTGCATATGGATATCCAGTTTTCTCAGTTTCATTTATTGAAGAGACTGTCTTTTCTCCCATGTTTGTTCTTGGCACCTCTGTAGGTGCCAAGGTGTGCAGATTTGTTTCTAGGTTCTCTATTATGTTCCATTGGTATATGTGTCTGTTTTTATGCCAGTACCATGCTGCTTTGGTCACTATAGCTCTGTAGTATAATTTGAAGTCAAGTAATGTGATTCCTCCTGTTTTATTCTTTTTGCTTAGAATAGTTTTGGCTATTCTGGGTCTTTAGTGGCTCCCTATAAATTTTAGAATAGTTTTTTTTTTTAAATTTATGTGAAGAATGTCATTGGTATTTTGATAAAAATTGCACTAAATCTATAGATTGCTTTGGGTAGTATGGATATTTTAACAATGTTAATTTTTCCAATCCATGAACTTGGAATAAGTTTCCATTTTTTGGTGTCCTCTTCAATTTCCTTCATCAGTGTTTTACATTTTTCATTATAAAGATCTTTCACTTCTTTGGTTAATTCCTAGATATTTAATTTTATTTGTGGCTATGATAAGTGGAATTATTATTATTTTTTTTTTCAGATTGTTCACTGTTGGCATATAGAAATCCTACTGATTTTCACAACGTGGGGACAGGTCATCATGGTGGATGGGAGGCAGGACTAGATTGCAGCTGCAACTCAGACAGAGAGAGAAGCATGCAGAGGCTCGCATTTTGAATTGTAGCTCCAGATCAACTTCAAGAACAAACCAGCAATTCTGAGAGGACTCACAGACCCTCTGAAGGAAGTGGACTGCTCCTGCAGTACCCAGAAGCCACCCCAAATACTCTGTTGGTATTAATGGCTGAGAGACCCATAGACAGTTCACATGACAGGACTCTGTGCAGACAACCCCCAGTACCAGCCTGGCACCTGGTAGACTTGCTGGGTGGCTAGACCCAGAAGAGAGGCAACAATCACTGCAGTTCAGCTTACAGAAATCCACATTCTTAGGAAAAGGGGGAGAGTACTACATCAAGGGAACACCCTATGGGACAAAATACTCTGAACAACAGCCTTCAGCCCTAGACTTTCCCTCTCACAGGGCCTACCCAAATGAGAGGGAACCAGAAAACCAACTCTGGTAATACGACAAAACAAGGCTCCTTAACACCCCCCACAAATCACACTAGTTCACTAGCAGTGGATTCAAGTCAAGAAAAAAAATCCCTGATTTACCTGAAAAAGAATTCAGGAGGTTAGTTATTAAGTTAATTAGGGAGGCACCAGAGAAAGGCAAAGCCCAATGCAAGGGAATCCAAAAAATGAAACAAGAAGTGAAGGGATAAATATTCAAGGAAGAGGTAGCTATTCTTATATCAGACAAAACAAACTTTAAAGCAACAGCAGTTAAAAAAGACAAAGAGGGACATTATATGATGGTAAAAGACCTTGTCCAACAGGAAGATATCACAATCCTAAACATATACACCTAACATTTGAGCTCCATAATTTATTAGACAATTACTAATAGACCTAAGAAATGAGATAGACAGTAACTTGATAATAGTGGGGAACTTCCATACTCCACTAACAGCAGTAGATAGGTCATCAAGATAGAAAGTCAATAAAGAAACGATGGATTTAAATTGTATCTTGGAACAAATGGACTTAACAGATACATATAGAATATTTTATCCAACAACTGCAGAATACACATTCTATTCAACAGCACATGGAACTTTCTCCAATATATACCATATGATAGGCCATAAAATGAGCCTCAATAAATTTAAGAAAATTTAAATTATATCAAGCACTCTCTCAGACCACAGTGGAATAAAACTAGAAATCAACATAAAAAGAAACCTTCAAAACGATGGAAATACATGGAAATTATATAACCTGCTCCTGAATGAGCAATGAGTCAAAAATGAAATGAAGATGGAAATTAAAAAATTCTTCTAACTGAAGGACAATAATGACACAACCTATCAAAACATCTGGGATACAGCAAAGGCAGTGCTAAGAGGAAAGTTTATAGCCCTTAACACCTACATCAAAAAGACTGAAAGAGCACAAGCTGACATTCTAAAGTCACACCTCAAGGAACTACAGAAACAAGAACATACCACATCAAACCCAGCAGAAGAAAGGAAATAACAAAGATTAGAGCAAAACTAAATGTAATTGAAACAAACAACAACAACAAAAGAAATGCAAAAGATAAATGAAACAAAAAGCTGGTTCTTTGAAAAGAGTGATAAAATTGATAGATCATTAGCAAGATAAACAAAGAAAAGAAGAGAGAAAATCCAAATAACCTCGTTAAGAAATGAAACAGGAGATATTACAACTGACACCACAGAAATACAAAAGATTATTAAAGGTTATTATGAACACCTCTACACACATAAACGATAAAACCTAGAAGAGATGAATAAATTCCTGGAAAGATACAACCCTCCTAGCTTAAATTGGGAAGAATTAGATACCCTGAACAGACCAATAACAAGCAGCGAGATAGAAATGGCAATTTAAAAATTACCACCAACAAAAAAAGTCCAGGACCGAATGGATTCACAGAAGAATTCTATAAGACATTCAAAGAAGAATTGGTACCAATCATTTTGACACTATTCCACAAGATAGAGAAAGAGGGAACCCCCACACCCCCCAATTCATTCTGTGAAGCCAGTATCACCCTAATACCAAAACCAAGAAAGGACACAATCAAAAAAGAAAATTACAGATTGATATCCTTGATGAACATAGATACTAAAATCCTTAACAAAATACTAGCTACCTGAATTCAACAACATATCAAAAAGATAATCCATCATGATCAAGTGGGTTTCATACCAGGGATGCAGGGATGGTTTAACATACACAAGTCAACAAATGTTATATACCACATAAACAGAATTAAAACCAAAATCATGTGATCATCTCAATAGATGAAGAAAAAGCATTTGACAAAATCCAGCATCCCTTTGTGGTTAAAACTCTCAGCAAAATTGGCATACAAAGGAGATACTTCAATGTAATAAAAGCCATCTATGACAAATCACCAGCCAACATAATACCGAATAGGGAAAAGTTGAAAGCATTCCCCCTGAGAATTGGAACAAGACAAGGATGCCCAATCTCACTACTCCTGTTCAACATACTATTGTAAGTCTTAGCCAGAGCAATCAGACAAAAGAAAAAAAGGGCATCCAAATCTGTAAAGAGGAAGTCAAACTGCCACTGTTTGCTGATGATATGATCGTTTACCTTGAAAACCCTAAAGACTACTCCAGAAGGCTCCTAGAATTGATAGAAGAATTCAGCAAAGTTTCCGGATACAAGATTAATGTACACAAATCAGTAGCTCTTCTATATACCAACAGTGACCAAGGGGAGAATCAAATCAAGAATTCAACCCCTTTTACAGTAGCTGCAAACATAAAATACTTAGGAATTTACCTAAACAAGGAGATGAAAGACCTCTACAAGGAAAACTAAAAAACATTGCTGAAAGAAATCATAGTTGACACAAACAAATGGAAACACATCTCATGCTCACTGATGGGTAGAATCAGTATTGTGAAAATGACATACTGCCAAAAACAATCTATAAATTCAATGCAATCCCCATCAAAATACCACCATCATTCTTTACAGAATTAGAAAAAACAATTCTAAAATTGATGTAAAACAAAAAAAGAACCCACATAGCCAAAGCAAGACTAAGCAAAAAGAACAAATCTGGAGGCATGACACTACCTGATTTCAAACGAATCTATAAGGCCATAGTCACCAAAACAGCATGGTACTGGTATAAAAATAGGCACATAGACCAATGGAACAGAATAGAGAACTCAGAAATAAACCCAAATACTTATAGCCAACTGATCTTTGATAAAGCAAACAAAAACATAAGGTGGGGAAAGGACACCCTTTTCAACAAATAGTGCTGGGACAACTGGATAGCCACATGTAGGAGAATGAAAGTGGATCCTCATCTCTTGCCTTATACAAAAATCAACTCAAGACGGATTAAGGACTTAAATCTAAGACCTGAAACTATAAAAATTCTAGAAGATAACGTTGGAAAAATCCTTTTAGACATTGGCTTAGGCAAGGATTTCATGACCAAGAACCCAAAAACAAATGCAATAAAAACAAAGATAAATAACTAGGACTTAATTAAACTAAAGAACTTTTGTCTGGCAAAAGGAATAGTCAGCAGAGTAAACAGACAGTCCATAGAGTGGCAGAAAATCTTCACAATCTATACATCTGACAAGGGACTATTCGGAATCTATATTCAGAATCTACAATAAACTCAAACAAGTCAGCAAGAAAAACCAAACAATCCCATCAAAAAGTAGGCTAAGGACATGAATAGACAATTCTCAAAAGAAGATGTACAAATGACCAACAAACATATGAAAAAATGCTCAATATCACTAATGATCAAAGAAATGCAAATCAAAACCACAATGTGATACCACCTTCCTCTTGCAAGAATGGCCATAATAAAAATAAATAAATAAAAAAACAGTAGATATTGACGTGGATGTGGTGAAGAGGGAAACACTTCTACACTGCTGGTGGGAATGTAAACTAGTACGAACATTATGGAAAACAGTGTAGAGATTCTTTAAACAACTAAAAGAACTACCATTTGATCCAGCAATCCCACTACTGCATATCTACCTTGAGGAGAAGAAGTCATCATACAAAAAAGATATTTGCACACTCATGTTTATAGCAGCACAATTTGCAATTGCAAAATCGTGGAACCAACCCAAATGCCCATCAATCAACTAATGGATAAACAAATTGTGGTATATTTATATGATGGAATACTACTCAGTCATAAAAAGAAATGAAACAATGGCATTTGCAGCGACCTGGATGAGATTGGAAGCCATTATTCTAAGGGAAGTAACTCGGAAATGGAAAACCAAATATCATATGTTATTACTGATATGTGGGAGCTAAACTATGAGGACGCAAAGGCATATGAATGATACAATGGACTTTGGGGACTTGTGGGGAAGAGTGGTAGGGGGTGAGGGACAAAAATATAGGGACAAAAATATTTTTAAAAAGACTACAGATATAGTGCAGTGTATACTGCTGGGGTGATGGGTGCACCAGAATCTCACAAATCACCACTAAAGAACTTACTAATGTAACCAAATACCAACTGTACCCCAATAACTTACAAAATAAAGTTACTGATTTTTGTATGTTGATTTTGTATCCTGCAACTTTACTGAATTTGTTATCAGTTCTAAATAGCCTTTTTTGGTGTATTCTTTATTTTTTTCCAAATATAATATCATCTGAAAACAAGCAGAATTTGACTTCTTTCTTTTCAATTTGGATGTTCTTTATTTCTCTATCTTTTCTGATTGCTCTAGCTAGAATTTCCAGTACTATATTGAATAACAGTCATGAAAGTGGACATGTTCCAGAAATTAGAGGAAAGGCCTTCAGTTTTTCCTCATTCAGTATGATACTAGCTGTGAGTCTGTCATATATGGCTTTTATTATGTTGAGATATGTTCTTTCTATCTCCAGTTCTTTGAGGGCTTTTATCATGAAATATTGTTGAATTTTATCAATTGCTTTTTCAGCATCAATTGAAATGATCATATGGTTTTTGTCCTTCATTCTGTACATATAATGAATCACATTGATTGATTTGTGTATGTTGAACTATCCCTGCATCCCAGGTCATGATATATGATCTTTTTAATGTATTGTTGAATTTGATTTGCTGGTATTTTGTGGAGGATTTTGCACCAATATTCATCAGATATTTTGGCCTGTAGTTTTCTTTTTTGATGTGTTTTTGTCTGGTTTTGGTGTCAGGGTAATATTGACCTTATAGAATGTGTTTGGAAGTATTCCCTCCTCTTCTGCATTTTGGAATAGTTTGAATAGAATTGGTATTGTTCATCTTTATTTATTTTTTAATTATACTTTAAGTTCTGAGGTACATGTGCAGAATGTGCAGATTTGCTACCTAGATAAACATGTGCCATGTTGGTTTGCTGCACCCATCAACCCATCATCTACATTAGGTATTTCTCCTAATGCTATCCCTCCCCTAACCTCCCACCCCCTGACAGGCCCCTTTGTGTGATGTTCCCCTCCATGTTCATGTGTTCTCTTGTTCAACTCCCACTTATGAGAACATGTGGTGTTTGGTTTTCAGTTCTTGTGTTAGTTTGCTGAAAATGATGATTTCAAGCTTCATCTGTTGCACTGCAAAGTACATGAACTCATCCTTTTTTATGGCTGCATGGTAGTCCATGGTGTATACATGTCACATTTTCTTTATCCAGTCTATCATTGATGAGCATTTGGGTTGGTTCCAAGTCTTTGCTATTGTGAATAGTGCTGCAGTAAACATACATGTGCATGTGTCTTTATAGCAGCATGATTTATAATCCGTTGGGGATATACCCAGTAATGGGATGGCTGGGTCAAATGGTATTTCTAGTTCTAGATCCTTGAGGAAATGCCACACAATGGTTGAACTAATTTACACTCCCACCAACAGTGTAAAAGCATTCCTATTTCTCCATTTTCTCCCCAGCATCTGTTGTTTCCTGACATTTTAGTGACTGCCATTCTAACTGGTGTGAGATGGTATCTCATTGTGGTTTTGATTTGCATTTCTCTAATGACCAGTGATGATGAGCTTTTTTTCATGTTTGTTGGCTGCATAAATGTCTTCTTTTG
>NW_012103698.1:6118347-6120049 GCF_000951045.1 Mandrillus leucophaeus
GACGATGGGGTTTTCTAAATATACAATCATGTCATCTGCAAACAGGGACAATTTGACTTCCTCTTTTCTGAATTGAATACCTTTTATTTCTTTCTCTTGCCTGATTGCCCTGGCCAGAACTTCCAATAGTATGTTGAATAGGAGTGAGAGAGGGCATCCTTGTCTTGTGCTGGTATTCATAGGGAATGCCTCCAGTTTTTTCCCATTCAGTATGATATTGGCTGTGGGTTTGTCATAAATAGCACTCATTATTTTGAGAAATGTTCCATCAATACCTAGTTTATTGAGAGTTTTTAGCATGAAGAGCTGTTGAATTTTGTTGAAGGCCTTTTCTGCATCTATTAAGATAATCATGTGGTTTTTGTCATTGGTTCTGTTTATATGAAGGATTACGTTTATTGATTTGCATATGTTGAACCAGCCTCACATCCCAGGGATGAAGCCAACTTGATCGTGGTGGATGTGCTGCTGGATTTGGTTTGCCAGTGTTTTATTGAGGATTTTCAAATTGATGTTCATTAGGAATATTGGCCTGGAATTTTCTTTTTTTGTTGTGTCTCTGCCAGGTTTTGGTATCAGGATAATGCTGGCCTCATAAAATGAGTTAGGGAGGATTCCTTCTTTTTCTGTTGTTTGGAATAGTTTCAGAAGGAATGGTGCCAGCTCTTCTTTGTACCTCTGGTAGATTTCGGCTAGAAATTCAACTGGTCCTGGACTTTTTTCAGTTGATAGGCTATTAATTGCTGTCTCAATTTCAGAACTTGTTATTGGTCTATTCAGGATTCGACTTCATCCTGATTTAGTCTTGGGAGGGTGTATGTATCCAGGAACTTATCCATTTCTTCTAGATTTTCTAGTTTATTTGCATAGAGGTTATTCTTTGACATAGTTTGTATTTCTGTGGGATCAGTGGTGATATCCCCTTTATCATTTTTTATTGCATCTATTTGATTCTTCTCTGTTTTCTTCTTTATTAGTCTGGCTAGTGGTCTATCTATTTTGTTGATCTTTTAAAAAAACCAGCTTCTGGATTCACTGATTTTTTGAAGAGTTTTTCGTGTCTCTCTCCTTCAGTTCTGTTCTGAGTTATTTCTTGCCTTCTGCTTGCTTTTGAATTTGTTTACTCTCGCTTCTCTAGTTCTTTTAATTGTACTGTTAGGGTGTTGATTTTAGATCTTTCCTGGTTCTCTTGTGGGCATTTAGTCCTATAAATTTCCCTCTACACACTGCTTTAAATGCGTCCTCGAGATTCTGGTACATTGTGTCTTTGTTCTCATTGGTTTCAAAGAACTTATTTATTTCTGCCTTTATTTCATTATTTACCCAGTAGTCATTCAGGAGCAGGTTGTTTAGTTTCCATGTAGTTGTGCGGTTTTGAGTGACTTTCTTAATCCTGAGTTCTAATTTGATTGCACTGTGGTCTCAGAGGCTCTTTGTTATGATTTCCGTTCTTTTGCATTTGCTGAGGAGTGTTTTACTTTCAATTATGTGGTCAATTTTGGAATAAGTGCAATGTGGTGCTGAGAAGAATGTATATTCTGTTGATTTTGGGTGGAGAGTTCTGTAGATGTCTATTAGATCTGCTTGGTCCAGAGCTGAGTTCAAGTCCTGGATATTCTTATTAATTTTCTGCCTTGTTGATCCATCTAATATTGACAGTGGGGTGTTAAAGTCTTCCCCTATTATAGTGTGGGAGTCTAAG
>NW_012103698.1:6120118-6150374 GCF_000951045.1 Mandrillus leucophaeus
CTGTCGCCCAGGCTGGAGTGCAGTGGCGGGATCTCGGCTCACTGCAAGCTCCGCCTCCTGGGTTCACGCCATTCTCTTGCCTCAACCTGCCAAGTAGCTGGGACGACAGGCGCCCGCCACCACGCCCAGCTAATTTTTTGTATTTTTAGTAGAGACGGAGTTTCACCGTGTTAACCAGGATGGTCTCGATCTCCTGACGATCTGCCCACCTCGGCCTCCCAGAGTGCTGCGATTACAGGCGTGAGTCACCCGCCTGGCTGTCTTCCACTATTATAGTGTGGGAGTCTAAGTCTCTTTGTAGGTCTCTGAGAACTTGCTTTGTGAATCTGGGTGTTCCTGTATTGGGTGCACATATATTTAGGATATTTAGCTCTTCTTGTTGCATCGATCCCTTTACCATACGTAATGCCCTTCTTTGTATCTTTTGATATTTGTTGGTTTAAAGTTTGTTTTATCAGAGACTAGGATTGCAACCCCTGCAGTTCATCTTTAAATGTTTGGTAGAATTCAGGAGCGAAGCCATCAGGTCCTGGGTTTTTCTTTACTGGGAGACTATTTATTACAGCTTTGATCTCATTACTTGCTATTGGTCTTTTCAGGTTTGGATTTCTTCATGGTTCAATCTTGTTGTTTTTGTCTAGGAATTTGTCAATTTCTTCTAGATTTTCCAATTTGTTGGCCTATGGTTTCTCATAGTGGCCCCTAATAAATCCTTTGAATTTCTGCAGGACCAGTTGCAAGTCTACTTTTTTCACCTCTGATTTCATTTATTTGGATCGTCTCTCTTTTTTTCTTAGTCAGGCTGCAGGTTTTTCAATGTTGTTTAACTTTTCAATAAAGAAACTTTTTGTTTCATTGATCTTGTGTATTGTTTTCTTCGTTTTGATTTCATTTATTTCTGCTCTGATCTTTGTTTCTCTTCTACTAATTTTGCATTTGTTTTGCTCTTGCTTTTCTCGTTCTTCAAGATGCATCATTTTGTTGTTTATTTAAAGTTTTTCTTCTTTCTTGATGTAGGCACTTAGAGCTATAAATTTATCTTTTAGTACTACTTTTGTTGTATCCTGTAGGTTTTGTTATGTTGTGTTTCCATTATCATTTGTTTCAAGAAATTTTTAAATTTCCTTCCTAATGTCTTCATTGACCTACTAGTCATTCAGGAGCATATTGTTTAATTTCCATGTATTTCTACACTTTCCCAGATTCCTCATTATTGATTTCTAGCTTTATTCCATTTGGTCAGAGAAGATGGTTGATATTATTTCAATTTTTGAGAATGCTGTTTTGTGACCTAAAATATGGTCTATTCTTGAGAGTGATCCATGTGCTAAGGAAAATAATGTGTATTCTGAAGCTGCTGGATGAAATGTTCTGTAAGTATCCATTAGGTTTATTTGGACTGCAGTGCAGATTACATCAAATGTTTGTTTGTTGATTTTCTGTCTAGGAGATCTGTCCAAAGCTAAAGGTAGGGTGTTAAAGCCTCCAGGTATTATCGTATTAAGGTCTATCTCTCTCTTTAGTTTTAATAATATTTGCTATATATATCTGGGTGCTCCAGTGTTGGGTGCATATATATTTAAAAATGTTGTATCCTCTTGCTGAATTAACCCCTTTATCATTATGTAGTGACTTTATCTCTTATATTTTTACTCATTAAATATATTTTGTCTTATATAAGAAGTTATTCTTGCCTAAAGTGTGTTTCTTTTAGACAACAGATCTTTGGATCCTGTTCATAAATTCATTCAGTCAGTCTATGTCCTTTGATTGGAGAGTTTAGTCCACTTACATTCAATGTTATTATTGATAAGTAAAGACTTACTTCTGCCATTTTGTTACTTGTTTTCTTGTTGTTTTGTGGTCTTCTCTTCCTTCTTCCTTTTCTTCCTGTCTTCCTTCTAGTAAAGGTGATTCTGTCTGGTGATATAATTTAGTTTTTCTTTTGTTTTTTGTTTTTTTTTTTTTGCATTTTTTTGTGTATTCATTGTATGTTTTTTGAGATTACCATAAGGTTAGCAAATACTATCTTATAACCCATTATTTTAAGCTAATAACAACTTAACATTACTTGCATAAACAAACATGAAAAAAGAAAACAAAGGCTCTATTTCTTAACTTTGTACCCCTACTTTTTAACTTCTTGTTGTTTCTATTTATATCTTGTTATACTGTCTATGTTCTGAAAAGTTGTAGTTATTTTTGATTGGTTCATTGTTTAGTTTTCCTACTTAAGAGTAGTTTACATACCACAGTTACTATGTTATAATATTGTGTTTTTCTGTGTACTTACTATTAGCAGTAGTTTTGTACCTTCAGATAATTTCCTATTGCTCATTAACGTCCTTTTCTTTCTGATTAATGTACTCCCATTAGCATTTCTTGTAGGATAGGTCTGTTGTTGATGAAGTCCCTCAGATTTTGTTTGTCTGGGAAAGTCTTTATTTCTCCTTCATGTTTGAAGGACATTTTCACCAGAATGCTATAGCAGGATAAATGTTTATTTCCTCTAGCACTTCGAATATATCATGCCACTCTCTCCTGGTCTGTAAGATTTTCATTGAAATGTCTGCTGCCAGACATATTAGAGCTCCATTGTATGTTATTTGTTTCTTTTCTCTTGTTGCATTTGTGATCCTTTCTTTATCCTTGACTTTTGGGAGTTTTGATTATTAAATACCTTGACATAGTCTTCTTCGGGTTAAATCTGTTGGTGTTCTATATTTGGATATTGATATCTTTCTCTAAGTTTGGGAAGTTCTTTGTTATTATTCCTTTGAATAAACTTTCTATGCCTATCTCTTTACCTCCCCTTTGAGGCCAGTAACTCTTAGATTTTTTCTTTTGAGGTTACTTTCTAGATCCTGTAGGTGTGCTTTGTTGTTTTTCATTTTATTTTTTCCTTTTGTGTCTTCTGTGTATTTTCAATTAGCCTGTCTTTAACCTCACCAATTCTTTCTCCTGTTTGGTAAATTCTGCTATTAAAAGACTCTGATGCATTCTTCAGTATGCTAAATGCATTTTAACTCCAGAATTTCTGCTCGATCTTGATTCTTTTAAATTATTTTAATCTCGGTGTTAAATTTATCTGATAGAATTCTGAGTTTCTTCTCTGTGTTATCTTGAATTTGAGTTTCCTCAAAACAGGTATTTTACTTTTCTGCCTGAAAGGTCACATATCTCTGTTTCTCCAGGATTGGTCCCTGATGCCTTACTTAGTTTGGTGAGGTCATGTTTTCCTGAATGTTGTTGATGCTTGTAGGTGTTTGGTGTTGGGGCATTGAAGAGTTAGGCATTTATTACAGTCTTCTCAGTCTGGGCTTGTTGGTGCCCATTCTACTTGGGAAGGCCTTCCAGATATTCAAAAGGACTTTGATGTTGTGATCTAAGCCATTACCTGCTGTAGGGGCCACCCTAAGCCCAGTAATACTGTGGTTCTTTCCGACTTGTAGAGGTACTACCTTGATGACTTTGAGAAAAATCTGGAAGAATTCTCTGGATTATCAGGCAGAGGTTCTTATTCTCTTTCCCTACTTTCCCTCAAATGAATGGCATCTCTCTCTTTTCTGAGTCACCTGGAGCTCTGGGTGGTGTAACACAAGTACCTCTGTGGCCAAAACCACTACAATTGTGCTGGGTTAGACCTGAAGCCAGCACAGCACTAGGTCTTACCCAAAGCCTGCTGTAATCACTCCCTGGCTATGTCCTATGTTCACTCAAGGCCCTGGGGCTCTACAATCAGCAGGTGGCAAAGCAACCAGGCCTGTGTCCTTCCCTTCATGGTGGTGAGTTCCCCCTGGCCCTGTGCATGTCCAGAGATGCTGTCAGGGGCCACGGTCTAGAGTCAAGAACTTTAGAAGTCTACCTGATATTCTGTTGTACTGCGGATGAGCTGGGTTTCAAACCAAAAGTCTCAGTTCTTCCCATTCTTCCCTCCCCTTTCCAAAAGCAGAGATGCCTCACACCATGGCCACTGCCACCATAGGCCTATGGGGGAGTACTGCCAGACTACCACTAATGTTTCTTTAAAGAAAGGCTCTTCAGTCAGCTTGTAGTGAATGCTGCCTGGCCTGGGACTCACCCTTCAGGGCAGTGAGATCCCCTCTGGCCTAGGGCAGTTCCAGAAATGTATTCCGAGAACCAAGTCCTGAAACTGGTGACCCAAGGGCTCACTCTGTGCTCTACCCCACTGTGGCCAAGCTGGAAGACAATGTCCACTTTGCTTTTTTCCTCTGCTTTTCTCAGGTAGAAGGAATCTTGACCTATAGCCACAATAGCTGGGACTATGCTGAGTCTCACCTGAAGCCAGAAATTCTCAGGGTCTCACCTAAAACCCCCCATATAGTACCTAAGTATTGCTGTTGGTTATTCAGGGCCCAAAGGCTTTTCAGTTAGCAGATGATGAGTCCTTCAAGGACTGAGTCTTCTTCAAAGTAGCAGGGTCCTTTCTGGCCCAATGTGTGTCTAGAAATGTCATCTGGGAGCTAGGGCCTGGAAAGGGGGCTTCATGATTCTGACTGGTACCCTATCTTGCAGTGGCTGAACTGCTAGTCAAGATGCACGACGAAGTCCTCCCAACTTGAGTCCTCCTTGAGCAGATGGAAACGGTCTCTTTTGGAGTCATGTGCTGTGCTGCCTGGGATTAGGGGAGGGGTAATTCCAGCACTCCCTTAGCCACTCGGTGACCACCCCCGCTCCCTGCCAAGTCCACTGTGTCTGGGCCTAGTGCAGCACTAGGACTCACCTAGGAATTTCAACTTTATTTAAGCCTCCAAAGTACTTTAGCTTGGCAGTGGCAAGGCTTGCAAAAACTTAAATTCCGACAGCTGGGATCAGCAATTCTTCACTAGCTAGGGCTGGTTTAAATCATCCCTCTGTGGCAGGTGTCACGTGAGTTTGGTCTGGTTTTGTTTTCTGTTATAATAGGGAAGCTCTGAGTTCAGTATCTCACAGATGCTGCAATCTTTCTCTCCCCAGCACTCAGAAATGCTCTCCACACCACACCCCTACTGCTGGAGGATGGGGAAGGGGTGGCGTTGGTGATTCCAGACTGTTTTTCCTATCTCTTCAGTGCCTCTTTCAGCAGTATGAAGTTAAAACTACAGACTGTGAGTGCTCATCTGATTTTTGGTTCTTATAAAGGTGCTTTCTTTATGTAGATAGTTGTTAAATTGATGTCCTTGAAAGACGGATAATTGATGGAGTCTTCTGATTTCTTGCCTGGTGTATTTATTCATAGGCTTTTTATTCTATGTTTAAATATGTAAATATAAATATTTATGGATTTGCTATAAATTACCTCAAGCTAAGGTCACTTACAACCTATGAGTTCTAATATAAGTAGTAAGTAATCTTCTGTATTTCAGGAATCCAATGTGTCAGATTTTTGAGACTCACTAGAATAATTTATGAATTAACTTTTCTTAGCATCTATGTAATTCCCCAAGGTCAGATTTGTTTACTATCAGGTACTAATTCAGCCGATCCATAGAGCCACATAAATCTATTACAGAGCTTTTTACTGGGCAAGGTTAATCCTGGAAAGATGATGTGGTGATGGAAGGTAGTCAAGTAGGCAAACGATGAGGAAAAAACTGAAGCAAATCTCTTTCCTCCACAAGTTTCATGCCTCCCTTCTACACGCTCGGATCCCACTTCGCTTCTGTTGCTCAAGGATATTTCTTGAGGAATCAGTGGGGTAACATGTCCTCTGTCTCAAGTGTGAGAGATGGAAAGAAGAAGCATCTGAGCTTCCACAAGGTGCTCCTGCTCAGCACCTTGGGCAGTACATTGACGAGGAGATCTGGATTTATGAATCTTACGTGAAAAAACAGGTAGCTCAGCAGTCTGATGAAAAATAGGGTGATGAAAAAGAGACAGCAAAAAATCCTAAAAAGAGAATGCCATGAAACTGTTAACCAGAAGGTTAGAAAACTTGGAACAAAAAATAAATCATACCTGAATGCATATCTGTCTCCTAATTGATATTCTAATGTCTCTCATGGATTATCACCCCCTTTCCTGACAACCTTTTATAATGGCAGCTTCCCTCTCCCATGTTCTGGCTTATTGGTTATTCTCTATCCTTTACCATGTTTTATTTTCTTGGTAGCATTTATCACTAAAATAATTTTGTTCTCTTATTTTTTGTTTTGTTTATTTTTGGTTTTGTTTTGGCAAGTTGTTTTTCAAAACAGTTTCATTGGTTTATAACCCTCTAGCAAGGTATAGGTTTTGTGGACCCATATCCTCGCCAACACTTGATTATCAGATGTAAACACTTTTGCTGATCAAATGGGTGTAAAATAATCTCTCACTGTGGCCTCAATATGCATTTCCCTGAGGAACAGTGATGCTGAACATCTGTTGATAGGTTTATTGGTTTTACGTGTTTCTTCTTGCCCATTTGTCTACAAGGTAGTTTTAGCTTTTCTTATTGACTTGTAAGAGTTTGTTTTACGTTGTTGATATCAATCGTTTTGCATTGTGTGTGGTGTTATATATCCTCCCAACTTTATAACCTTCACTTGCTCTAAGATGTTAAAGAAAAAAATTATCAATTTTAATAGGGTATAGTTTGTCAATCTTTTCTTTAATTAGAATCAATGCTTTCTGTGTCCTTTTTACAAAAATTCCCTATCCCAAGACCTGAAAGATACCCATATTTTCTATTAAAAGTCTATGTTCATTTAAAAATATGTCTACAGATTCTTTATTACTCCTCCTTTCAAGAGAATTCCCCTCGATTGGAGTGTGGACTGGACTTAATAACTTACTTCTAAAGAATGGAATATGGTGGAAGTCACAGTATGTAGTGTAACTTCCTAGATTACATCATAAAGGTATTGCAGTTTTCTCCACAGACTGTGGAGGAAGCCAGCAGTCATGTTGTGAGGACACTCAAGTGGCTTTATGGGAGGGTCTGTGCAGTGAGGAACTGAGACTTTGTGTCAACTACCAGAAAAAGCTTGCCAGATACGCAAGTTACTTCCCTTGGAAATATAACTTCTAGCTCCAGCCAAACCTTCTAATGACTGCAATTTTGGTCAACATCCTAACTGCAACTTCTTGACAGATATTAGCTAGAACCACTTGGCTAGTACCACCTGGCCCATAGAAACTGTGCCAATAATTGTTTGTTCTTTGAAGTCACTAAGTTTTTGTGGTAATTTATTATGTAGCATAGAAAATAATACAGAGTTTCGAAGATTTTTTTTTTTTCAAGCATTTACATCTTTAACACACCTGGGCTTGCCTTTTGTATATACTGCATTTAGTGATCCCATCTCATATAGATAACCATTTTTTTTCCTGCTGTTCTTATTGAACAGTTCGTTCTTCCTTTTCCTTTGACACGCAGTCACTGTCACATACCAAAGTTTGCTATGTGCACAATTTCTGAACTCTTTGTTCCATTCCACTAGGCAGTTTTCCTATTCCTGTCCCAATACCACACCATAATGATTACTATAACGTCATAGTAAGTCCTGATATCTGGAAGGGCGTGTTCCCCACTCCCTGCTCTTTAAAACTTTCCAGGTTATTCTTGACCCTTTATTCTTCATATAGAGTATATTTTAGAATTATTTTATTCAGTTCCATGAAAAACCCTTTGGAGAGTTTGATTGAAATTTGGCTGAATTTATTAATCATTTGGAGGCAATTCTTACTGTTTTGATATGAGTTTCTATCCACGATTATGTTGTCTTCTTTCATTCATGTTATCTGTAACATTTTGTAATAATTTTTTATAAACCACCCTATGGTGGTCTTGATTTTTTTTTCCCTTTCAACTGATGAGTTATTTAGGCCTTATGGCTTTGTTATGATTTGCATGAGCAAACCTTCACCATTTCTTTCCTGTATTATCCTTACCCAGCTGTTTTGGGGGTGCCTCTGCCCCTGGACAAATTCACTATTCACCTTTAAAGGTCAAAAACAGCCCCTTCCCCTCCACTTTTCTCAAGTTTGCTGCTATGGTTGATCTTGGTGACAGGAGCCAGCACTCATTATAGCAC
Source organism: Mandrillus leucophaeus (assembly GCF_000951045.1). Classification (NCBI taxonomy): domain Eukaryota; kingdom Metazoa; phylum Chordata; class Mammalia; order Primates; family Cercopithecidae; genus Mandrillus; species Mandrillus leucophaeus. The sequence continues at coordinate 6,128,137 of NW_012103698.1, forward strand.
AACACCTTGGTCAAAATTAGAATCAGAAGCCCTTGACAAATCTTCCCACCACTCTCCATGAAATTTGAGCCAATACACATGAGAAGGTTCTGGGATTGCATTCTCAGGGAAAATCCTAGGAATAGCCTAGCTTTCTTGTCTCTTGAGTTAGTGTCCAGTGTACCAGTGCCCCACAAGATGTAGAAGCAGAACAAGAAAAAAGGCATTTATAGTTTGACATGATTAGCTAGATTTTCAGGATCTCTTTTCTAAGATTTCCTTCAGGATGCCAAGTCTGTTTAGGCAGACAGTCCTTATTCTAGAAATCCACACAGTTAATTCCATGGTGGGCCCTTGTGTTGGAGTATAAGAGAACAAGTAGGAGTTCTAGAGAAAATTCGTCTAGTTGTTTCAGGAATATTGTATCTAGGAATATTGAAAGATGTAATATTTCATTTATCTGGTATGAAGGGGTATTCTACTTAAGCAAATTTTCTAGATAATTGGAACTGACCTTTAAGCATCAATAATTTTACGTTAAACATTTTGATGGAACTTTCTATAAATCATATTTCATACCATTTTGAATATATGTTTCTTTATGCCTTCTTAAACAGACTATATTGAATATAATTTGACCTTTTCTTGAAAATGTAATAGCTTCATGAATACCAATTTTACTTTGCTATCACAGTGTTTCCCTCAGGATGAATATCTACTCAGGTGTTTGAATCTTAAATTCTTTTCAATTTAACCAGTATTTTCAAGCAACCGTTATGTGTTAGATGCTCTTTCTCATAATGCTTGTCTCTCTTCTATCTCTTATTTGTCAGTGGTATACTAGCATGTGACAGGCTTCATTCTACTCTACCAATGCTACTAGGAAACCAGATACATGAAGCGAATCCAAATTGTTAAAGGGAGAAGGTGGTAAATAAGAGATTTGCCACATCTCTTTTACATAATCAAATTTCTATTTCTTAATACCACAAGGCTGTTGATTTTTAATAATGGAAAGTTGAGATTATTAATTACCTTTAAATAAATAAGTCATAACATTAGAATAGAGAAATACAGTCAAAGACGTTAGTTTGCTGACTTGTGTGTATGTGTGTGTGCACACGCATGTACAAGGTTCTCCTTGTCTAGACTTTTCTCTCTGTCAGGATGGCTAAATAGGGCTCCCAGTTTTATAGGAAGTTTACTTGAAGATATTTTACTTACTTTCTACTGAAAAATGTTGCTGTCTTTTGGGTAGGAGTACCCTGGAAGAAGAAGAAAGGATATTGATAAATAAGCAATTTCTGGAGGCTATTATCATTGTCCAATAATATTTAGTGAGCCATTAGTTATATGTTATTTAGATAACTTTAACAAATTCTTTTTATATGCATAAGCACATATAATTTTCAGGCCAAAAATTTAAAATATATTTATTATTATTGTTATTTGTCCTACCTTTTTACATATTTATATAACTAAACTAAGGCACAGAAAGTCAAAGTATGCTGCCCAAGGTCACATAGTTAGTTAGTGACAGGATCGGGCCTGGAACCTGGATTGTCTGACCCCACATTCTTGGCTCTCTCAACTATTCCATTCTATCTTCTGCTTAACCAGTGACCCTTAGAGAAGCTTATAGGCTAAGAAAACTACATAAACATATCTTAAGAGAGAAGTCTTAAAAGCTATAAAAATCTAAAGGTGAGTGATCAAGTTTGGCTTCATCCCTGGGATGCAAGGTTGGTTCAACATACACAAATCGATAAATATAATCCATCACATAAACAGAACTAAAAACAAAAACCACATGATTATCTCAAGATGCAGAAAAGGCCTCTGATAAAATTCAACATCCCTTAATGTTAAAAACTCTCAATAACCTATGTATTGAAAGAACATATGTCAAAATAATAAGAGCCACATATGACAAATCCACAGCCAATATCATACTAAATAGACAGAAGCTGGAAGCATTCCCCTTGAAAAATGGCATAAGACAAGGGTGCCCTCTCTTACCACTCCTACTCAACATAGCATTGGAAGTTCCGGCCAGGGCAGTAAGGAAAGAGAAAGAAATAAAGGGTATTCAGATAGGAAAAGAGGAAGTCAGACTATCTTTGTTTGCAGGTGGCATGATCCTGCATCTAGAAAACCCCATCATCTCAGCCCAAAAGCCTCTTCAGCAACTTCAGCGAAGTCTCAGGCTACAAACTCAGTATGCAGAAGTCACAGCGTTCCTATACACCAACAACAGTCAAGCAGAGAGCCAAATGATGAAAGAACTCCCATTCACAATTGCTACAAAAAATAAAATACCTAGGAATATAGCTAACAAGGGAAATGAAAGACTCCTTCAAGGAGAACTACAAACTACTCTGAAAGAAATCAGAGAGGACTCAAACAAATGGAAAAACATTCCATGTTCCTGGATAGAAAGAATCAATAATTTCTAGATTCAATGCTATTCACATTAACCTACCATTGACATTTTTCACAGAATTAGAAAAAAATGATTTTAAAATTCAGAGGGAACCAAAAAAGAGCCCCAATAACCAAGACAATCCTCAGCAAAAAGAACAAAGCTAGAGGCATCACACTACCTGACTTCAAACTATACTACAAGGCTACAGTAACCAAAACAGCATGGTACTAGTACAAAAACAGACACATAGACCAATGAAATAAAATAGAAAACTCAGAAATAAGACTGCTTGCCTACAACCATCTGATCTTCAACAAATCTGACAAAAACAAACAATGGGGAAAGGACTCCCTATTCAATAAATGGTGCTGGGAAAACTGGCTAGCCATATGCAGAAAATTGAAACTGGACTGCTTCCTTACATAATATACAAAAATTAACTCAAGATGGATTATAGACTTAAATGTAAAACCCAAAACTGTTAAAACCCTAGAAGAAAATCTAGGCAATACTGTGGACATAGGCATGGGCAAAGATTTCATGATGAAAATGCCAAAAGCAATTGCAACAAAAGCAAAAATTGACAAACGGGATCTAGTTAAACTAAAGAGCTTCTGCACAGGAAAATAAACTATCATCAGAGTGAGCAGACAACCTACAGAATAGGAGACAATTTTTGAAAACTATGTTAGACAAAGGTCTAACACCCAGAGTCTACAAGGAACTTAAACAAATTTACAAGAAAAAAACAACCTCATTAAAAAGTAGGCAAAGAACATGAACAGACACTTCTCAAAAGAAGACATACATATAGCCAACAAACATACGAAAAAAAGTTCGACATTACTGATCATTAGAGAAATGCAAATCAAAGCAACAATGAAATACCATCTCATGCCAGTCAGAATTGCTATTATTTAAAAGTCAAACAACAACAGATACTGGTGAGGTCGCAGAGAAAAAGGCATGCTTTTACACTGTTGGTGGGAGTATAAATTTGTTCAACCATTGTGGAAGAAGTGTGGCAATTCCTCAGAAACCTAGAGGCAGAAATACCATTTGACACAGCAATGTCAATACTGGGTATATACCCAAAGGAATATAAATCATTCTGTCATAGAGACACATGCACACAAATATCATTGCAGCACTGTTCACAATAGCAAAGACATGGAATCAACCTAAGTGCCATCAATGATAGACTGAATAAAGAATATGTGATACATATACATATTGCAGGGACATGGGTGGTATTGGAAGCCATTTTCCTCAGCCAACTAACCCAAGAACAGAAACCCAAACACTGCATGTTCTCACTTATAAGTGGGAGATGAATAATGAGAACACACAGACACATGCAGGGGAACAACACACACTGGAGCTTGTCAGCGGGGGTGAGGTAGTGGGAGGGAGAGCATCAGGAAGAATAGCTAATAGCTGCTGGACTTAATACCTAGGTGATGGGATGATCTGTGCAGCAAACCACCATGGAACACGTTTACCTGTGTAACAAACCTGCACATCCTGCACATGTACCCCTGAACTTTAAAAGTTGAAGAAAAAAATAAATCTAAAGATGAGGCTATGTCCTGTATTTCTGTAGCATTCTTGTTTCAAAATATTTTCTGTTGTTTCATTGTCCTTTAACCTTCCTTGTGAGATAAAAAGAGGAATTACGATCACATTTTAGAGCAAGTCAGGCATGGTGGTGGGTGCCTGTAGTCCTAGCTAACTGGGAGGCGAAGATGGGAGGAACCCTTGAGCCCAGGAGTTCAAGACCAGCCTGAACAACATAGTGAGAATTCCTCTTTCTACTAAAAAAAATTAGAGCTGTGGAAATGAGGCTCACAGAATTGGAATTACAAAGAAGCTTTCAGGATTACAAATTTTGTTCTGTAGTTTGATTAAGATTACATGTCATGCCAAACAGTCAGTTCTCAGGCATCCTCTCTCCAAAGATGCTCAGACAACATTAGGTCATTGAACCATCATGGGACCCTGATGAGCTTGATGTAGACAACTTTATTTTTTTCCTCTCACACATAGTTAGAAGGAATATTTTGATGAGCTGTGGGGAGAGATGGTAGGACACATTGGAGATGTCAAAAACTTGGTTCTACAGAAGTAGGTCGAGTTAATTTCAAGGATTTTGTTTACTAAGCAGAATATGCAAGCTTCAGGGCCAGAATGACTTGTTCAGTACTCTAAGAACCACGGACATGGCCTAACATATATCCAAACATTTGGATGACCCAAGCACAATGGCCAATATTTGATATTTGCTTTTAAGGAAGTGATTAGTTCTCTTTTCTGATAATTTATCTTGACTATATGTAATTTCTGATGATTGTTAACCTGGACTCTAAAGTCAATATAAATTACAAAATTAAAACCCAACCCAAGTTTAACCTTTTATTCTTGCTGCCACAAGATATCAAGCAGGCCAAGAGGATTGGTTCTCTGCATGAAATTGTTCTGTTTCCTTCAGACCTTTAGATGTGTGCTGGTGGGTTCATAATGTTAAATATGAACAGACACTGAAACTGTCATAAAGAAGCAATAAGAAGCAATAGCTTTCTATGTTTTAACTCTCAGGCCAACTCTGACTAGATGATGTTAGGTGGTGGGTGCTCTGTGTTGAGAGAGATTAGGGACCATGTCGAGATCATCAGGAAAGAGTAATGTGATTGCAGGAGATGGAAGAGGTGGTGTATGTGCCCTATACTGGCCTCTTTCTATAGAGCATACCCTCAATTAAGGTTGCTTCTTGCCTCCATTCTGAGTTCTCTTAGGTCTTTGGCTAGTTTTTTAAGAGCCTGTTATTTGTATGACTGAATGAGAAGAAAGTAGATTAGAGTCTAGTTTGTTTGTTTAGGGTTGGAATGCTCTGTAATTATAGCTGGTACTTCTCTTGGAAAATGCACATGGCAAGACTGGGTATACATTTGGTGCCTTAGAGTTTGCTGGAGATGTCTTTGAAAGGCAATGACACTGTGAGGAGCTGAAGAGAGAGTGGAGTGTTTACCTCATTATTTTGCCTGGTATGCTCTTTTTCCACAGAGTTCATGCTCACAAGTTTTGATCTATGAAGATAAGAGCCAGGACAGAAATTGAACAAAGTGCACTAAAATATTCATACTACACCATTGTTATTTTTAAAAAGCTTTATATTCTACGTCTGTACTGTCCAATATTGTAACTACTGGCTTCCTATAGCTATTTAAATTAATTAAAGTTAAAATTCATTTCCTTAGTTGAGTACATCTTTTATGTACTCAATTGCCATATGTAGTTAGTTTTACCTACTAACTAGCACAGAAAATTCTGCTGGGCAACCTGTTCTAGAATCTTGGCTTAACAAGTCAAGCCATAAACCAATGTTCAGCAGGGATCTTGAGTGACTTGAAGGTGTCCTTTAGAAACAAGGACCTACAAGTCCTAGGACCCTGGCCCCTAGGCCACAGTTTGTATTTGGCCTATATAGAAGCTATATGCAGTTTTGATCTCTTGTTCTTGATCTAAGGATTTAAAAATATTTCATAAATAGAAATATTGCTTGACTGCGTTAAGATTTAACTTACAAAGGGGGTCAAGAAATGAAGATGAGGTTTTTGGTAATTTCTCACCATTTAGACTCTTGACAAACTCAGTGTATTATGAGAAGTGCTTTCCCTTTATAATTTCTAATTTTAAATGTTTGTAGTTCAATACAGTGTACAGTTCTGATTTATATAATGTAGTAGCTGTGGTATGAGTCTAGAGATTAGTTTCATGCCTACCCAATATGGTTGGGTGTCCATATATTTGGGGGAAGTGAGGATGGTATTAATTAAAAGGCTTTTCTGTGATATATAAGGAATAGCCTACTTATCAAGGTGACTGACCACCAACTCTTTTTAAAGTACATGTTTCTACTCTTAGTATCAACCCAAATAATAATGTGATAATGTGATAAAATTATGAAGGGAGATGTGTTTTTGAGGTCTTTTTAGAAGGATGGGAGAATGACTGAAAGTTTTAAGTTGGTGTGATCTACCAGGGTCAACCAGATCAGTAACAGAGGGCAAAGATATGTGGTGTCGGAACTCATTCAATTCCACATAGAAATTGGTCTGAGAACTGTTTGCTCTGACGCAGGCTGAGACGGAGTTTCTACCAAAACCGGGATGTTCCTTTGCCAAAGCTCACACTTCTCTCTCAAGGAACCGAGCCTCTAGTTCTTCTTCTATTTTCTTCAATGTTTCCTGGTACTTCTTCAAAGAGAAACAAAGGAAGCCCCAGTTACTACTTAGGAGGTTTTTAATTTTTCTAAGCGTAATGAGCACTTGCTATTTTACGTGATACCATGAATGCTTGGTATTTCCACTGCCACTTTCTCTGCTTTCATAAACCTCACCCCACCACTACTCTTGATCTCTCACTATGCCTTACCACCGGATAGGTTTCTGGGCATCACTGACATTATAAATAGCAGAAGTGTGAATTATTAACTTAACAGCACAGAGAGTGGGAGAGCAGGGCAGGAATTCCCAGGGAGACAAAGACAAATAGAGTGATATTGGTAGCGAGGTGGGGTGCTGACGACCTTAAAGTCTCCCAGTAGCGCCACCTTGAAGTGTTGAAATGGCTCTGGACAGTATTCTTTGAAAATCCTGGTTCTATTTCATCCTGTACCTTAATAAACCCTTTGCTAGCCCTTTACCAAGAAGCTCTACCTTTATGTAGAGGGCTTGATCTTCACAGAGCTGGGTCACAAAAGCATACTCCTTCATTACCTGGGAAATCAAAATTGGGTTGTAAATATATTTCAGTAAATTGCTGTAAGAACACAAGCATACTTGCTTCCTCCAGTGTCCCAGCTCCTAAATGTGGTTTTCTAATTATTCTAAATAGGTTTTCTTTTTTGCTGTACAGGCAAATGAATTTCCTTTTTTTAGGGTAAATAAGCTAAATGGGAGTTATTGGTCAAAGGTGGAATTTGGGAGCAGTTGGGAGAGGAATAGATAGATACTAATATTTGCAAGATATAAACTGTTGAGTGTATTCTGTAAAAAAACATTGAAGAGAAGGTCACCTCAGGGATTGTGTTTATCTTCCTTTTTTTACCCCTCCCTAGCCCCATCATGGTCTTGGATCTGGAACCTTTATGTAAATCAATCATTTGAGAAATAGATTGTCTGACCAAAGATCACATTTCCCTTTTCCGGGAGAAGTCACACTGAAGTTCCTGCTGTTACCTTGAGCAGCTCCTTCTCTTGGCGTGCATAGGAAGCTTCCAGCTGTTGTAACTTAACCTAAAGAAAACAAAAGAGACTGCTAACTTGGCAAGGTGAAAGCTGTGCAGGAATGGAATGCTGTCACCAAGGTGGTCTCACGAGCCACGAGGAGCCTCAGGGCCACGACTTCACACGTCTCCTGATGGAGGAGTTAAACTACCCAGCACCCTTTGCAGTTGCTTGTTCAACTTGCTCTTTTATACTCCTTATCTTTTAGTCTTCATCTGATGCTACCTTCATCCCTAAACTTCAGTTCTGAGCTTCCTACTCTTACTTAGCCATTTCTCTGAAAAACAATACCAGTTTTGAAAAACTTCACTCTTCCTTTTCCTTTAATATAGTCGATCAGGCTCTAAGGCATTTGTTCACTCCTTTCTCCCTCCCTGTATGCCTTGCTCGCCCTTTTATTTCCTTCAATACTTGGAAAAAGACCATTCTACATCAGCTGCTATGCTGGAGTGAAGCATGTGTGTGTCGGGGGGCAGGGAGTAGTACTTAGGATACAGTAGTAGACAGGATGGACTAGCTCTCCACCCTTGCAGAGCTGGCATTCTAGTAGGAAGACAACAAATACGTCTACATGATAATGGTATGTGCTATGAAGGAAACAAAAACATTAATGTTTAAAGATAGTGATGGTAGTGGTGGTGTGAGAGGAGGTGGTAGGTGGTTGGCAAAGGCCTCTCTGATGTGATGATACCTGAGCTAAAGCCTAAATGATAAATGCTAGCTAAATGGAGATCTGGAATAAAGATGTTCTCTGTGAAGGGTATGGCAAGGGCCAAGACTATGAGGTTATCACAGATTTGGCTTGTATGAGGGAGTTGTGTGACCAGAGCGTAAGGGAAATTGGTAGGTAGGAAGCAAGGTGGGATAAGGTAGCCAGGGGCTAGATTGTGTAGGGCCTTGTGGCTTCTAAAAGGATATCGGTTCTTTGTTCTAATTGCAGTGAGAAGGCAGGAGAGGCTTGAAGTCTAAAGACACAATCTGATTAATGTTTTTAGAGAATAGCCTTTTCTCTGTCTGAAGAAAAGGATCGTTTGGGTGTGAGAGTAGAAGCAGGGAGACTGGTTGAGAGGTGACTCCTTTTGTCCAGGTAAGGGGTTATGGTGGCTTGCAAAAGGATAGTAGTAACAGAAGTGGTAGACAGGAATGGATACATTTGGGAGATAATTTGGCAGAAGAGCAGACATGCCCATTCTTCCTTCCCTTTTTGGCTCTGCTGTTCCCACTTTCACCTAGGTGCTATTATTTCACACCCAGATTCTTCTGAGAGTTGTTGCTTCACTCTTCAGTTAGTTACATCCAGGACCAGTTATCCAAATGTGCTAAGGGATATATAGTTTCAAGCCAATAGTGTGAGTCACAAAGGGTTGAATTAGACACTCCATTAAAGCTGCTGCACTGATGACTAGCATGCCAGAGGAACAGAAGCAAAAGAGATTCTGTACATTTCACAGAATTAGAGCTATCACCTGATAATTCAATAAAATACGTGGGCAAGGAGTGGTTCAAAGGATTAAACAATACTCTAGAACTCTTTAGGGCTAGCCAGCAAAATAATGGCCATTATTCTGACTAACACGAGACTCTATTCTCTATTACCTGACATAGTGAGCACAGCCAGCCTTAAAGTGTCACCACTCAATTCTGACTGGGCTTATTTTCTGGGAAAAATAAGTGATTTTGTAAGAAAATCAGTGTCCTGACCACTGGAATCATATGGCAAGTGCAGTCAGGAGTCTTTATAGCTCTTCCTAATTTGGGCTCCAATTTCTTCCAGATTTCTCTTTCCAGGTAACTTACCTGAATGAGCACAGCCAAGCAAGCTTATTTGGTGGCTTTGGACTTCCTATTTTTGTGGTCATCAAAACTAAATTGGCCAGGAGAAGATAGGGGAGTAATTCTCCATACTTTCATTTTCTATTTCTATTTTCTATGTATCCAAATCTTCAGAGGCTTCATGCACACAACCAAGTGTAGGCTTTAGAGGGTAAAGAGAAGTTGGATAAGGCAAGGACAAAGATGTAATTCTAGAGAAGGTGTCAAAAAAATGTTATCTGTTCTCTGAAGAAAAATAAAGTCTCCGCAATGCAACACGTCTGTGTTAGCAAAATGGCACTTGTACCCCCTGAATATATTAAAAAATTTATCTCTCTCTCTCATCAAATAGGTTGCGGTTGGTCTCAGGTTCTTATCTCTGGAACACAATTAGAAACATGCCAAGCAGAGTATGATGTGCTTAGCAAGTAGTGGTCACATTAAATACTTGAGTGACTAATTGAATCCTTTTCTAGATTGGAATCCATGACAGGGTACATAAATTGCCGAGGACTCAGTAGACTTACAAATCCTAGTTCTGCCTCTCTGAATTCATACATGCACCTCAGTAAGACTTTTAAATAATTACGTAAAACTTAAAGGAGAGAATATTTTATATACACAATTTCATTTAATCTTGAAACTGAGGCTAAGGGGGAGTAATTAAATTACCCAACTTCATACACCAAATTATGTGCTGTGGCTTTAAACTGGGGACTTTAACTGCCCCCACATGTTACATATGCATTTGTGCCCTCCTCTTCCTAACAGAAGAGAGAACAATAAATAAGACTTAAGAGTGATATTCCTTACTAAGGGCAGAGAAGAATTCAGCACTCAGTGGCTCAAGCTTAAGCTTGATATGGGGGAAAACTACCAAGAATTTGTCACAACGTTGACAATGATTTCCAACTTAACAGCTTATTTCCTGGTTACATAGCCCAACCACATTTAGGATTGCTTTTTCATTTACCTTTGTCTCTTCTAGGGCTCCATCTGGACTGCTTTGTTCACAGTTGGTTATCTTTTGTGATTTCCTTGTAAGCTATAGTTTCAAATAGAAAAATGTACTAAATTAAAAGGTGTAGAAGGCAAAGACTTTCTCTGGTGTGTGATTAGTAACTATGGCCTTGATAAAACTTTCCAGGACATAGTCCTTTGGTAGATATTTGGTGACCTGTGGAAAACATCTTTGTTCTACCTCCATCTTCTTCTCACTAGTCTTGGCCACTGATGCTAGAGTCCACTCAAGGCAGGAGTACTTTCCTCAATCCCGATTCATGTTGGGTTACTCAGGGATACAGCCCTCTACAGTAGAGGGCTAGTCTCTACTCATGGGTCAGAGAGTAGGGTAGTCATTGGAAGCCCACTGTATTCTGAGGAGGTATTGAGGTATTGGAAATGGCTAGGTAAGAAAAAGGAAATCCTTGGGGATTAAGTTAATTATTGTTGTTGTTTAAAAGTTCTCTTTTGAAAGTAAAATTAACCTCTCACCACAAAAGTTTCAGTCAATGACTTCAACAGAGTATCTGTTGGAACCCATTTTCTGGTGATAGAATGAAGAACGCATGAGATTACTAAATATTCCATCCATTCCTTTCCCCTCATGCTTACTCAGAAAATCCATAACATTTAGGTCATGAACCTTGGCCTCAGGAGAGTGGATTAGAGAGTAGTATGCACTCCCCATACAGGCCTCTCTGACTTACGGGTTCCTCTATGATCACTTCCCCCCAACCTTGCCTCTTTGATGAGTGGGGCTGTTGTGGGGGCACTGGAGAACACAAGAACCCCACCTCACCTTTTGTTGAAGTTCTGTTATACTGTGAACCAATGTCTTATTCTTCCTTTCCTGTGAGAGAGAAATAACAGTGTAAGTCTGCCTCTGTACTCCACCTGTTCTCATTCAGTTGATTGCTGTCCATTTCACCCCAGCTATATTTTCCTTCAGTAACTTGACCTCATTTGCATAATGTCGTGTGTATATTGAAATCAAACGACAGGTAAAATACAGGGATATAGGTGCCCATCTGTAGGGCTTCCCAATTATTAAACATTGCCAAGAAGCCAAACACATCCCCTTCCATGCATGGACAAATTCTGACATGACTTTTGAGGTGGCTACTCTTCATGTATAAAAAGGAGAGATAAGCTTATCTGATAATTGATGAAGGATGGAATGAGGAATGCAACCTGTTAAACGGCTCTTCCCAACTTCTTGCTTACAAGTCTGGCTGTTTCTTCCTCCAGCTCCTGCAAGGCTCTTTCCCTTTCCATCGTGGTGTGGTTCTCCTTCTCCCACTCTTCATCTTCCACCAGGTCCCCCGTCTGAGTGATCTCACTTTCCAGTCTGGACAACACAAGCATATGCCATGAAGACCCATGCTTGGCAGTTTCAGAACTGATAAAACACAGATGTCTGATATAAGGGAACTTCAGGGACAGTGTACATGAATCTCAAGCTGAAAATTCTTCCTTACTGAATCCACAGGATCATGATCACTTCAGTATTATAAAAAGGAAGACCTGCCTGATTCCTAAGCCAAACACCCCAATGTTCTCTCAACTCCATCTTGTAGGAATCTATTTGAAACTTGCTGTGCTTCAGTGTTCAAGAGAAATGTCAAAGAATGAAGAAGTAACTTCCTGACACACAAGATAGAGGTCTCTAGAACAAGCAGGAAAATTCAGTTTTGGTTTTGATCCTCCACCCCTTCTTTGGATTGGGACCCTCCCTCATGAAACCTTAATACTCACCTCTGAATCTTATCTTCTCTCTCTTGGATTTTGAGAAGAAGTTTCTGATTTGCTTCATCCATTCTCTGCATATCCCTTTCAAGGTCCGTGTTCAAACTGATAATATTTCTTTTTGACTGAGCCAATCTAAAGATTTCCATTTTCTCCGACCTATAGACTCAGCCCCCAAAATGAACAAGGGCCAGTTATCTCAAGATCAATAATCATTGGGCCAAAAAGGATATTTAGAAGACATCTAGTTTATTAACCTTGCTCTCTCTGGGGGCATACCGTTTTCATTCTTGAAAAATTACATTTCTTGGTCATGCTCTACAACTGTTTCAATAATTCTCAGCTCAGTCAGCAAGGGTCTTTCCCAGGCTTTCTCCTCCAAAGTGCTCAATCTAAGTGCACCTCCACTCTGGTTTCATGAGAAGCTTTGCTTCCTTAAATAACCCCTAGCATTGAAGAGAAATGTTTCTCTTGGAAATCTTTTCTTAGATAAACTATTCACAAAACCCGCTCATACAATACACATCTATTGAACACTTTTATCTCAGCACCTGGCACATCACTTCTGGTTGGGCCTGGCATTCTGCATAGCCACAAGGGGTTTCCACCAGCATAATAGGGCTTCATTCTTTCCCTTCCTCCTCCCAGCTCAACACCTCTCCCTCACTTGTCTGCTACAAAGTTTGAAATTTTTACCATGAGAGTCATTCCATTAAGCACACACACACATAGGCTCTAGGCATAGCTTTCAAAAATGCAAACATCTTTTTTGAAGTAAATTTAAATGAAATAATGGTAACTCTAGAGTATTTTAGAAAGGGTACATGGGAGGCTCTTGATATATTTTTCTTTTTCTTCTAATGTAAATTAATTCATTGGTTTGTGTTTGAATTGATTAACCACAACTAGTGTAGTGAGGCACCGGGGCTTTTGTTTTAGATAGGAATGAAGGGTAATATTGGAAAGTTAAGTCCTATCTTGGAAGGGCTTGCTTGGATGGGGGATTTATAGTAATTACTTCAGGAGGGTATGGCATGCTTGGGGTCGGGTGTGGAGGTGGGTGCATAACAGGAGTAGAAGGTGAGAAGAAGGCTGGAAGATGAGGGAAGGGGTCAGTAGCAAACCTGCTTTACACCTTGGTCTCTGGATGTGGCTTTGCATAATCATGACTACTTAATCCAGTTGATCTTTCTTGTGTCCTTCCATTGTAGATTCCCTAAAATGCCAACAGAGATGTATGTAATGAATTGGAAAAATGGCTGCATTTGTCAAGAACAGAGTAACTGGGGAAGATTCCCAAAATGTAGAAACCAAATTAAGTTAACTTGTTTTCTCCCTCAAATCCCCACATTTTAACCATGACAAAACTCAGCCCTTTGATTCTTCTGCCCATGATCTGATTATACCCTAGTAAAGATACGTTCAGGATACAGAGATAATGCTGGAATATACATCCTATTAGTAGACATAGTCAGAGATGGTTTATCAACATAAAACCCTGTGGAAGTTTATATAAGACAATATAAAGAAATAGAGGTAATCAATATTTAAGTCTCTTTTTGCTCTAGGCCAGTTGCTTTCCATAAAGCACCATGGTCTTGGATGTAGGTTTACAACTGCCCTGAAAAATAATCTTTGCTCTCTATCTTGGTGTATGCCAGAATTTCCAGATATTAAGATCTTTAGTATTAAAGCGGGCTCAGAAAACCAAGTACATGTAAATCATTTGGCTCTCTCTTCCCCTTAGTTTCTTTTTTTCCCGTTTATTTCTTCTATAAACTCTACCTCTCCCTTTTGGTGTATCTTGTCTCCCTGATCCTTCCCTAGTCAATTAGCTTCTGAGGAGTCTAATCTTTCTCCACTGGAACTATCCAGTAGAATCTCAGAACATTCTGAGAGGTCATGACTCTTCTTTTGACATAGGATAAGTGGGGCAACGTGTCATAGTGGGGTGGCTGGCAATGGTTTCTCATCATTTGTGTAGAGTCTAGAGCCTAGATAAGTGTATGGATTTCATGGCCAAGTCTGCCCTAAGTAGCAGTAGGTTCAACAGATTTGATTTCTGGGTAGTTTGAGGAGCAGCCTCTATCTTTTATTTCTCTGGCAGATAAAGCTCTCTTCCTGCCCCAGTGTGACTAAAATGGAAAGTCTAGGTCCTTTGGCCAGCAGTCTAATTTCAACATATAGCCAACTAACTACTCATTCATTCAACAAACAGTGAAACACTGAATGAGCACGATGTGTGTCTTCTAGGCTCTGTTCTAAGCACTGGAGAGAAAGAGTGAACAAAGCAGCCAAAAGCCATTGACCTCATGAAGTTTATATTCTAAGGGGTGTGTGTGTGTGTGTGTGTGTGTGTGTGTGTGTGTGTGTGTGCATGTGTGTAGGGGGAACTGGTAACACAATCAATAAAATAAATAAAATTAGTTTTACTTGATACGATAAAAGAGGAGACTGCTGAAACCATACCCCAAAGAGTTAAAGAAACCAGTGACTAACGGAAATTCTTGAGCTTGCAGAATAGCAGATAAGAAAATGAACAACTTGCAGAAATGCTGAAACTCCCTCTATTTGAGAGGTTTTAAAACAAAAAACCTAGCTGAAATTGGTTGGAACCAATAAGGCCAACTGGAGTCTGTGCAGAACAAGCTTACTAATGTCACAGCTTGAGTTTCCACTGCGTGTTTCACACTAATATCCTCTAAATTTGCACATGGGACCCATAAGGAGGCATGAAGAGATAACTGTGCATGCCCGAGGACTTTTCAGACCTCCCCTTTTCTTCTACCAGTCATTTGCTAATTCCAGAATCCACTTCCTAAACCTTTTCTAATAAAAGTACTGCCTGAAAGCCAGCGCAGGTAGACAGATTTTAGTTGGATTCCTGTCTCCTTGTTGGTAGATCTACGTTAAAAAGCTTTTTTTTTTTTTTTTTTTTTTTTTTCTTTTTTTTAACCTCAAAAACCTTACGTCATAGTACTGGCTTCCAGCACATTGGGCAGTGAGGCTGTTTTGCTTGGGAACACTGCCGTGAGGAAACAGAAACAGGTGAAGGAGGTAAGAGCGAATGCAGTATGTATATGCGTTTTGTGTATGGTGGGGAGGTTGTTGCAAGTATAACTAGGGTGGTGCAGAAAAAGCGGCTGAGCATTCTCAGACCTGGAAGTGGTCTGTAGATGTGGTAAGAGGCTGGGTGGACCAGAGAAGCCCTCCAGTTGTGCTGAGGTGGACACAGAGTCCAGCAGATCTAGGAGCAGGAAGGGGAGGCATGAAAACCCAAACCTTTTCCTGTGATGCTTCCTGGGTACGTAGCTTTTCCTTGTACCTGCCACCATCTTAGGAAAGAGCAGCACACTGGAGAGGGAGAATCTCCTTCAAAGACTGAGAAATTACCTGAAAGAGATTTTTAAATTGGAAAATTTTATGATATCTCAAACTGACTTTAGTGAGTCTTTCCTGCCAACTTTAGGAAAGGAGCTGGAGGGGAAGGTATGATCAGTTGCAGAATCTAAAGCATATATTTCTGCATACCTGAAGGTATGTTCCTTTGATAAGAGTCTGTACCGTTTGTGACTTTTTGTGTATGCGAGTCACGGAAGCTTGTGAAGTTTTGGATCTCTACTTAGGAAGGACCACATCGAGTTGATTTGTGAGCCAGAGTAACTTCTTAACATACTGTCGTTTCCAATAAACTATTTGTAAAATTAATGGCCTCTGATGACCCCCATTACCATCTCCCTTCTTCCTGAAAGAAGGCATTTCATTGCTTTATGAAGCTGTACACAGAAGAGTAATTAAGTAACAATTCAGGCCAATGGCCTCTCCCAGGAATTAATGGTAGGGAGAGTTCATTAACCCCAGCTGGTTATAGCTTCTGCAGGAAATGCCCTGGACCAAGGTTATCGAAGCTGTTAATGGATTGGACAGGGACTTTAACTGGGATAAAAATAAAGCTCTATCTCCTTCCTGGGGAGCTTTTCTCCTTGAGGGGCTACCTAAGGCAAGCTGGTATGAGCAGCAGAACCCCAAGCTTGAGGCCTTGTGTGGGATGAGGACAACAGATTGCTATCATTGGAAATTGTTAAATCAAGGTAAAAACAGGGCCTTGGGGGCAAATTAAGGTGTTTGATATAAGCCTTCCTGCTATTCGGGAGATGGTTTGATTAACACAGAGTGCAGCTTTAGAGCAGCTGTTTTTGTCTTGTTAACTTTTCAGTGCCATGCCTTGCCCCATTCTGCTGGGAGACCCCATCCCTGTAAAAGCATTCGAAGATTTTATTTGTATAAGCATTATAATTTTCAGTATAAGCAAAATATAAAACAACTTATATTTTGACCCTTTATAAATCAGTATTCAAAATAAAAAATATAAGAAAAGTAAGGACAAGAAGGAATAACTCTCTCGCTGGGATTAAAAGTCAATATTAAAAGATCTCCCACATGTATGACTATACCCGGAACATTTTCTGACTCATTCTTCTGGAAGCCTGGAAAAGTGCAACAGGAAAAGGGAATTTTCTTGATTATCACATGGTGATGCTACCATGGAGCAGTGATTTATGTATGCTTCATATTAGTAACAGTTTTTTTGTTTGTTTTTAATGAGGTCATTTCATCAGAGGTAACCAATGCTTGGTAGCTGCTTTCATCATCCTTTGCTTTATTTTAAGTTTGCTTCCCTAACTTTTATCTTTAAAATTTGCAGTTAGTTAGTGATAATTAAATGGAGGATTCCTAAAAAAGAATAACTGGAATAACTTACATGCAAAGTCTTATAAACAATTTACACTGACTTCCAATGTAACTGCATACTGTTTTCTCAAGTCTTCCAGCTCTGTGTTCTTTCTGCCATATATGGAAAACACAAACATTTAATTTTTTAATTAGTCTTATTTGATAATTGTAGAGAATCTTCCATACATTGAGACTTTGGAGCATCTTTGGTTTAACCAAAGTAATATTGTGCTGAGATAGTCATGCTATAAATGACATCATTAACTTAGTTTTGGCTACATACCTATCATTCTTTCTTTGTTTAACAAATACTTTTATTGAGCATCTATTATGTACTGACCTAGATCATGGGATAACCCATGGATGACTACTCAGTTTCATAAGGGAGACAGACATGTACATAGTATGGCCCTCGCTACAATGTAATAAATGTCATACTGAAGAAAGGTAGAAAGTAGGTAGAAAGTGCTTTGGAATACAGAGAAGAAACATCTAGCTTTAAGTGATTTGGGGAAGCTTCCATGGGAAGGTAACTTTGGGTTAAGTTAATCCTAAAGGAAGAGAATAACTTTACCAGATAATGCAAAAGGACTTGGTAAGAGGAGGAAAACAATAGTTTCAAAGGCACAGTATGCTCAGTGTACAACAAAGAAGTCACTGTAGTTTCTGTCTAGAGCAGTGCATACCAATGTGTGTTACATGAACGACTGGTGGTGTAACATGACACAGAGAGCAACTTCTTAATTTTAAAAAGTTAATTTCAAGAGTAATAGTCAAATATTTAGTAAAATTGAAAGTGGCACATTAAAACTTGACTAAAAGACACTGCTTAGCATGAGGATAATTTTAAGTAAAAACATTACTTGGTTTATAGAAAACTATTAAGTTGATAGCAATTCTGGGGGAACGTGAATGTAGCAAACACTGTGAAGGCGGTGTGTGAGTGACTGAAGTCTGGGAAACAGAGCTCTAAGAGTGTATGTGGCATGGCATGGTGGGGAAGAAACATCTATGTTGGCTGAGGAGCACCATGTGCGTGTGCTGCAGACTTTGGGTTTCCCCTTGAAACCTCCTGAAGAGGCATTTGAGACTTCTAAGGAAAGAGTGGTAAAATCATTGTCTTTGAGAAAGATCACTCAGGGGCAGTGAAGGATGGATATAAGGAAGGAGTCCCCTCCTTATCCCCGTGCTTGTCTATGCTACGCACTCAGATTAGATGTCTGAGGGGAGATGTATTACATATATTTCCATTTATAACGGAGGCTCCAGTTTTTTTCTTTCCTCCAACCAAAAAGAGTACATTTGGAAATTTATTTTTGTTTGTTATCTTTTCTTTTTTTCTTTGTTTTTAATTGACACTTAATAATTCTATACATGTATACAAGTTTTTACCGTGGATTTTTTTTTCTATTGAAAATAATATATTGGAAGTTTTTCCCTTTTATATTATTTATACTCTGGTTAGTTTTTAAAGGCAATGCTGAGTGTTTTTCTACATGCACAAGGTCTGTCAAACTGGCAGTGAGAGTTTTTATCTCTGACTCCCTAACTTTGACCTGATTAGATAATCATTGGCCGAACAAGAGCTCATCCATACATGGTTTGGTCTCCTATTGTTCCTTAAATTTATTTGTTTTTTCCACTGGGACTAATTCTTCCTCCAAATGGAAACTTGGAAATCCCATGACATTTTCTGGTTGCTTCCAGTCACACAGCAGTGTTCCAGTTCGATAATCATGCAGTAATCAAAACCCTGAACTTGGTATAGAGTTGAGTGTTCAACCCTCTGGCAGCTGAGGTCTACTGTAGGCAGAAAAGCTGTAACTGAGGAAAGGGGCTTTGTTTACTTATCTCTTTCCACATGCAGCATGTCTGCTCTTCCCTCCCACCAAGCTGGCTATGATGGTAAACATACACCTACTACATAGGAGAGGGAAGGGGACTTAAAAAGTTCTTACTTGCTCTTACAGATGTTTTGGAGGTTGCCCGACCAGTGTCTTGGTGTAACGGGATCTGTAGCCCTGACCTGGACAGTAGCATGTCTAATCTAGCTCTTCACTTGCTTCTCTACTAACTGCAAGACTTTTGTCATTTTTGTCAGCATCTCTTTGCTGGTCTCTTGTCCTTTTAGGTGACCATGATTGGCCACATAATTTTCAAGACCCAGTGCAAAACAAAATTGCAGGGCCCCTTGCTCAGAAATGATTAAGAATTTCAAGCCAGGGAAAACAGAACATTAAATTAAGCAGATTCCTTTTGAATGTAGGTCCCTGTGTAGCTGCACAAGTCCCATGTCCATGAAATTGGCCCCGCAGGTGGGTTTCATAAATAAGACCTTGACAGTCCTTTGCAGGAAAGGCACACTCACATATTCTTTGTCTCTCAACAGGCTCTGGAACGCAGGCCAATTCCCAGTTGTTCACCCTGATGTCAAAGCTGTTAGCTAATCTGTATCAAGCCCTTGGACTTTTCAGAGGACAGTCAGATAGCAGTACCCAGTGTTCACTGGGATTTAGAAGAAATATAGTAAGATGTCCTAGTGGGCTTTCTAAAACCTTTTCTCTTGTATTAGTTTTCTATGCCACTATGACAAATTACCACAAATCTTGTGACTTAGCACAATGCAAATCTACTATTGTACAGTTTTGGAGGTCAGAAGTCTGAGATGGCTCTCACTGGGTGATATGGTTAGGCTTTTTGTCCCCACCAGAATCTCATCTTGAATTGTAATCCCCATAATCCCCACGTGTCAAGGGAGAGAATGAGTGGAGGTAATTGAGTCATACGGGCTATTTCCCCCATGTTGTTCTTGTGATAGTGAGGGAGTTCTCATGAGATCTGATGGTTTTACAAGGGGTTCTTGCCTCTTCACTCAGCACTTCTTCTTCCTCCCGCCTGTGAAGAAGGCGCCTTGCTTCCCCTTTGCCTTCTGCCATGATTGTAAGTTCCTGAAGCCTCCCCAGCCATGCTGGACTGTGAGTCAGTTAAACCTCTATCCTTTATAATTTACCCAGTCTCAGGCAGTTTTTAATAGCAGTGTGAAAACAGACTAATACACTGGGGTAAAATCAAGGTGTTGGCAGAGCTGCATTCCTTCTGGAGGCTCTAGGAAAGAATCTATTTTCTTGCCAGTTATAGCTTCTAAAGCCCACCTGCATTCCTAGTGTGTGACCCTGTCATTCATCTTTGCAGCCAGGAGCATGGGATCTTCAAATCTCTCTGGGACTCTCTCACCTTTACATCCATTGGCATATTGCTTCTCTCACTGTGACCCCCCTGCCTCCCTCTTATAAAAATCTTTGTGATTACATCCAGTCCATCTGGATAACCTAGGATAATCTCTGTGTTTAAAGATGCTTAATCACATCTGCAGAGACTCTTTTTACCATGTAAGGTATATTTATAGGTTGTGAAGATTAGCATGTAAACATGTTTAGAAGCTCTTTACTCAGCCCACCTCACTTACCTTGCATAGGGAGAGCAGATCTCCCATCCTTCCTTTTGGTCCTCTTGTCTCTCTAGGTTTGGAGGGTTAGCCCTTGCACCCTTCCCTTTGGGGCTATACAGTCACAGCACAGCCCTCTGAAGAGATTGCACTTCTAATCTTGGCTCAACTTTGTTTATTACTTTTTAAAAAAAAATGCCTTTTGATTGATAAATCATAATCATATACATTTATGAGGTACAATGTGATGTTTTGATATATCTATATAATGTGATGTGATTAAGTCAAACTGATTAGCTTATCCATCACCTCACTTACCTGTCATTTTTTATAGTGAGACATCTAAAATGGACTCTCCTAGTTATTTTGAAATATATATTACTATTGACTATAGTCACCCTGCTGTGCAGTAAATCTCAAAATATATTTCTCCTATCTGAAACTCTGTACCCTTTAATCAACAACTTCCTATTCCCTCTTTTCCCACCCCCAGCCTTTGGTAACCATCATTCTACTCTCCAATTCTGGGAGTTCAAGTTTATTAAATTTCACATCTAAGGGAGATCATGTGGTATTTGTCTTTCTGTCCTGACTTGTTTCACGTAGCAAAATATCCTACAGATTCATCTATGTTGTTGAAAATTACAGGATTTCCTTCCTTTTTAAGGCTGAATAATATCTCATTGTGTGTGTGTGTGAATATCTATCTATCTATCTATCTATCTATCTATCTATCTATCTATCTATCATCTATCTATCTATCTCGCATTTTCTTTATCCAGTCATCTGTTGATAGACACTTAGGTTGTTTCCATAATTGGGCTTTTCTGAATAGTGCTGCAGTGAACATGGAGTAGTACAAATATCCCCTTGACATACTGATTTCAGTTCCTTTGGCTATATACCCACACATGAGATTATGGATAATATAGTAGTTCTATTTTTAGTTTTTAGAGAAACTTTGATACTATTTTCCACAAAATTTACATTTCTCACTAATAATGTTTAAAAGTTTCTGTTTCTCTGCACCCTCTTCAGTGTGTATCCCTTATCTTTTTGATAAAAGCCATTCTAACAGGTGTAGGGTGATTCTTATTTGCATTTCCCTAAAGAGGAGTAATGCTGAGCATTTTCTCATGCACTTATTGACCATTTTTAAGTCTTGTTTTGAGAAATGCGTGTTCACATCTTTTGCCCATTTTTTATTGTCTTTCTTTGTGTGTGTTTGGTGGTCTGTTCAGACTTTCTATTTTCTCATGACTCAGTTGTGGTAGCTTGTATGTATCTAAGTATTTATCTGCTTCTTCTAGATTGTAATATTTGTTAGTATATAATTATTCATGGTAGTTTCTTATGATCATTTATATTTTG
The DNA here is from genome assembly GCF_000951045.1 of Mandrillus leucophaeus. Taxonomy (NCBI): domain Eukaryota; kingdom Metazoa; phylum Chordata; class Mammalia; order Primates; family Cercopithecidae; genus Mandrillus; species Mandrillus leucophaeus. Next base: position 6,149,936 of record NW_012103698.1, read on the forward strand.
GTGGTATCAGTTGTAATGTCTCCTCTTTCATTTCTAATTATATTTGAGGATCCTATCTTAACTTCCTAGTTAGTATAGCTAGAGGTTTGTCAATTTTGTTTATCTTTTCCAAAAAAAAAAAACTCTTGGCTTCATTAATTTTTTTTCTATTGTTTTCCTGATCTCTATTTTATTTATTTCTTCTCTGATCTTCGTTATTTCCTTCCTTACGCTAATTTTGGGTTTAGTTCATTCTTCCTTTTCCTAGTTTCTTGAGGTGTAATGTTAAATCTAAGATTGTTTATTTGTGATCTTTCCTTCCTTCTTTCTTTCTTTCTTTTCTTTTTTCTTTTTTTTCTTTCTTTCTTTCTCTCTTTCCTTCCTTCCTTCCTTTCTTCTTTCTTTTTCTTTCTCTTTCTTTTCTCTCTTTCTTTCTCTCCCTTCCTTCCTTCCTTCCTTC
>NW_012103698.1:6158344-6158810 GCF_000951045.1 Mandrillus leucophaeus
ACAGGGACAATTTGACTTCTTCTTTTCCTAATTGACCACCCTTTATTTCTTTCTCCTGCCTGATTGCCCTGGCCAGAACTTCCAACACTATGCTGAATAGGAGTGGTGAGAGAGGTCGTCCCTGTCTTGTGCCAGTTTTCAAAGGGAATGCTTCCAATTTCTGCCCATTCAGTATGATATTGGCTGTGGGTTTGTCATAAATAGCTCTTATTTTTTTTGAGATACATTCCATCAGTACCAAATTTATTGAGAGTTTTTAGCATGAAGAGCTGCTGAATTTTGTCAAAGGACTTTTCTGCATCTATTGAGATAATCATGTAGTTTTTGTCTTTGGTTTTGTTTATATGCTGGATTATATTTATTGATTTGCGTATGTTGAACCAGCCTTGCATCCTAGGGATGAAGCCCACTTGATCATGGTGGATAAGCTTTTTGATGTGCTGCTGGATTTGGTTTGCCAGTATTT
>NW_012103698.1:6160014-6163336 GCF_000951045.1 Mandrillus leucophaeus
CTTTCTTTCTTTCTTTCTTTCCTTTGTTTTCTTTCCCTCCCTCCCTCCCTCCCTTCCTCCCTCCCTTCTTTCCTTCCTTCATTCCTTCTTTCCTTCCTTCCTTCCTCTCTTTCTCTCTTTCTTTGTTTCTTTCTTTCTTCTTTCAACACCTCACTCTGTTGCCCAGGCTGGAGTGCACTGGCACAATTTTCACTCATTGCAACCTCAAGCTCCCAGGTTCAAGTGATCCTTTCACCTCAGCCTCCCAAGTAGCTGGGACTGCAGGCACATGCCACCATATCCAGGTAATTTTTGTATTTTTGATAGAGGTGGAGTTTTGCCATGTTGCCCAGGCTAGTCTCAAACTCCTGGGCTCAAGCAATCCACCAGCCTTGGCCTCTCAAAGTGCTGGGATTATAGGTGTGAGTCGCTTTGCCTGGGCCCTACTCTTTTTGGTATAGATGTTTATCACCAAATATTTCTGTCTTAGAAATGCTTTTGCTCCATCTCAAATGTTTTGGTATGTTGTATTTCCAATTTAGTTTGTCTCAAGGTAATATTGATTTCATTTTTTATTTGTTCTGTGACCTATTGCTTGTTACGAGTGTGTTGTTTAATTTCCACATATTTGTGTATCTTCCAAGATTTCTCCTGTTATCAATTTCTAGTTTTATGCCTTTGTGATCTAAAAATACATTTAGTATGATTTAAATCATATTATATTTGTTATATTTGTTCAGATTTGTTTTGTGGACTAGCATATGACCTATCCTGGAGAATGTTCCATGTGCACTTGAGAAAAATGTGTGTTTTGCTGCTGTTGGATGGAATGTTCTGTGTATGTCTATTAGGTCTTTTTGATCTAAAGTGCAACTCAAGTCCAATCTTCTTTCCTGATTTTCTGTCAAGATTATCTGTCTATTTTTGAAACTAGGATATCAAGGCCCCCTACTATTACGGTATTGAAATCTATCTTTCCCTTCAGATCATTCAATAGTTGCTTTATGTATTTATGTGCTATAATGTTGGGTGCCTATGTATTTACAATTGTTATGTATTCATGGTGAACTAACACCTTCATTATGTGTAATAACCTTTTTTGCCTCTTTTTATGGTCTCTTACTTAAACTCTACTTTGATATAAGTATCACTCCCCTTACTCATTTTTGGTTTCTATTTGTGTGGAATATGATTTTCCATCTCTTTACTTTCAGTCTGTGTTCTTACTAGTAAAGTAGGTCTTTTGTAGACAGCATATGGTTGGATTAAAAAAAAAAATCTATTTAGCCATTTGGTCTTTTTATTAGAAAATTTAATCTAATTTCATTTAAGGTAATTATTGATAAGTAAGAACATACTACTGCCATTTTGTAATTTGTTTTCTCATTGTGTTGTAGATTGTTTTTTTCTTCATCTGTTGCTATCTTCCTGTGTGGTGTGATGATTTTCCATGTCGATGTGCTTTGGATCCTTTCCTTTTCTATTTTGTGTAACTACTATAGATTTTGCTTTGTGGTTACTATGAGGCTTACCTAAAATATCTTATCCTTAAAGCAAGCTAGTTTAAATTGACTACTACTTGCCTTTAATCACAATAAAAAACTCTAACACTTTCACCCTTCCCCAGTTTTATGATTTTGATGTCAAAATATACGTTTGTTTTTGTAATTTGCACTCCTTTACAATTTGTGGTAGCGACAGTTGTTTCTAACACTTCTGTCTTTTAAACCTCCTAGTAGGGATAAAATTGTTTTACACACATTCTTACGGAATAAGAGAATTCTGAGTATGGCTATGTTTTACTTATACCATAGAGGTTTTCTTTTACTTTATACGTTTTTTGTTATTAATTAGCAGATTTTCATTTCAGTTTAAAGAACTGAAGAACTCCCTTTAAAAATCCTGTAAAGCAGGCCTAATTGTGATTAACTCTCTTAATTTTTTTTTTTGTTGTTGTTGTTTTCTGGGAAATTTTAATTTCCCTCTCATTTCTGAAGGATGGCTTTTCTGAGTAAAAAAAATTCTTGTTGGCATGTTATTTTCCTTCAGCACTTTTAAAAAATATACTTTAAGTTCTGGGATACATGTACAGAATGTGCAGGTTTGTTACATAGGTATACACGTGCCATGGTGGTTTGCTGCACCCATCAACCCATCATCTACGTTAGATATTTCTCCTAATGCTGTCCCTCCCCTATCCCCCAACCCCCTGACAGGCCCTGGTGTGTAATATTCCCCTCTCTGTGTCCATGTGTTCTCATTGTTCAACTCCCACTTATGAGTGAGAACATGTGGTATTTGGTTTTCTGTTCCTGTGTTAGTTGGCTGAGAATAATGGTTTCCAGCTTCATCCCTGTCCCTGCAAAGGACATGAACTCATCCTTCTTTATGGCTGCATCGTATTCCATTATGCATATGTGCCACACTTTCTTAATCCAGTCTGTCATTGATGGCCATTTGGGTTAGTTCCAAGTCTTTGCTATTGTGAGGAGTGCTGCAATAAACAAATGTGTGCATGTGTCTTTATGGTAGAATGATTTATAATCCTTTGGGCATATACCCAGTAATGGGATTGCTGGGTCAAATGATATTTCTGGTTCTAGATCCTTGAGGAATCACCACACTGTCTTCCACAATAGTGGAACTAATTTACACTCCCACCAGCAGTATAAAAGCATTCATATTTCTCCACATTTTCTCCAGCATCTGTTGTTTCCTTTCATTTTAATGATTGTCATTCTAACTGGTGTGAGACGGTATCTCATTGTGGTTTTGATTTGCATTTCTCTAATAACCAGTGATGATAAGCTTTTTTTCATATGTTCATTGGCTGCATAAGTGTCTTCTTTTGAGAAGTGTCCGTTCAAATACTTCACCCACTTTTGATAGAGTTGTTTGTTTTTTTCTTGTAAATTTGTTCAAGTTCTTTGTAGATTCTGGATATTAGTCCTTTGTCAGAAGGATAGATTGCAAACATTTTCTCCCATTCTGTAGCTTGCCTGTTCATTCTGATGATAGTTTCATTTGTAGTACAGATGCTCTTTAGTTTAATTAGATCCCATTTGTCAATTACCTCCTTCAGCACTTTTAATATATCATACTCCTACTTTCTCCTGGCCTGTAGGGTGTCTGTGAGAAATCTTCTGAAAGCCATATTAAGGTTACCTGGAATGTGGTATTTCTTTTTTTTAATTTTTAATTTTTTATTATACTTTAAGTTCTAGGGTACATGTGCACAACATGTGAGTTTGTTACATATGTATACATGTGCCATGTTGGTGTGCTGCACCCATTAACTCGTCATTTACATTAAGTATATCTCCTAATGCTATCCCTCCCCACT
>NW_012103698.1:6168786-6258513 GCF_000951045.1 Mandrillus leucophaeus
TAGCAAGGCAGGCCAACATTCAAATTCAGGAAATACAGAGAATGCCACAAAGATACTCCTCGAGAAGAGCAACTCTAGGACACATAATTGTCAGATTCACCAAGGTTGAAATGAAGGAAAAAATGTTAAGGGCAGCCGGAGAGAAAGGTCGGGTTACCCACAAGGGGAAGCCCATCAGACGAACAGAAGATCTCTCAGCAGAAACTCTACAAGCCAGAAGACAGTGGGGGCCAATATTCAACATTCTGAAAGAAAAGAATTTTCAAACCAGAATTTCATATCCAGCCAAACTAAATTTCATAAGTGAAGGAGAAATAAAATCCTTTACAGACAAGCAAACGCTGAGAGATTTTGTTACCACCAGGCTTGCCCTACAAGAGCTCCTGAAGGAAGCACTAACCATGGAAAGGAACAACTGGTACCAGCCACTGCAAAAGCATGCCAAAATAGAAAGACCATTGATGCTAGGAAGAAACTGCATCAACTAACGAGCAACATAACCAGCTAACATCATAATGACGTGATAAAATTCACACATAACAATATTAACTTTAAATGTAAATGGGCCAAATGCTCCAATTAAAAGATGCAGACTGGCAAATTGGATAAAGAGTCAAGACCCATCAGTGTGCTGTATTCAGGAGACCCATCTCACGTGCAGAGACACACATACGCTCAAAATAAAGGCATGGAGGAAGATCTACCAAGCAAAAAAACAAAAAAAGGCAGGGGTTGCAATCCTAGTCTCTGATAAACTTTAAATCAACAAAGATCAAAAGAGACAAAGAAGGCCATTACATAATGGTAAAGAGATCAATCCAACAAGAAGAGCTAACTATCCTAAATATATATGCACCCAATACAGGAGCACCCAGATTCATAAAGAGTCCTTAGAGACTTACAAAGAGACTTAGACTCCCACACAATAATAATGGGAGACTTTAACACCCCACTGTCAACATTAGACAGATCAGTGAGACAGAAAGTTAACAAGGGTATCCAGGAATTGAACTCAGCTCTGCACCAAGTGGACCTAATAGACATCTACAGGTATTTCTTATCTCTTGCTACTTTTGGTATGTTTTCTTTGTATTTGATTTTTGATAATTTGGTTATGATGGTTATGAGGTGTCTTGACTAACTCTTTTTTGGCCTTAATTTGGTTGATGACCCCTGAGCTTTCTGTACCTGAATGTTGTCTTTGACCAGATTTGTGAAATTGTCACCCACTACTTCCTTAAATATCATTATGAGGCCTCTCCTCTGTCTTCTCCTCTAGCAACTCCTATTATGTAAAGGTTAGTTTGCTTGATGGTGTCCCATAATTCCTGAATTCATCATTCTTTTCCCTCGTTTTTCTTATTACTCCTCTAACTGGAGAACTTTAAATGTTCTGTCTTCAAGCTCACTGAGTCTTCTGCTTGATGAAGTCTGCTATTGAAGTTTTTAATTGAATTTTTCAGTTCAGTTATCATGTTCTTTATCTTTAGAATTTATGTTTTTTATTGTTTCTATTTCTTTGTCAAACTTTTAATTTTTTTCATAAATTATTAGCTAAATTTTATTTCCTAATTTTCTATTAGTATTTTCTGACAGTTCCCTGAACTTCTTTAAAATTATTATTCTGAATTCTAAACAGTTTTTTAAATAAACTTATTTATACTCAAGTCCTTATCTGAATGTTTTTCACATTCATATTTTGTTTTACACTTTTATAATTTCATAGTTAAAGTATTCCAATAGCAATTAGTATGTCAGCTTTAGTACTTGCAGAAAGTGTTATCATAGCAGTCACGTAGAAAAACAATAATACATCATTTCATATTCTATATGTTAAAAGATTCATTTCCCTCTGATTAAGAGTTTATTTTGAAAATTCTGATTGTGTGGGAACTGGATGAGGCCTGTGGCTGCCAGCTTTCCCCCACTTGCCTGACAACCTGCATGACTCAGCAGAGGCAGCCATAATCTTCCTACGTACATAACTCCATTGACCTGGGAACCTCACCCGCATCCCCCACAGCAGCTACAGCAAGACCCGCCCAAAGAGTCTGAGCTCAGACATGCCTAGTCATGCCTCCCACCTGATGGTCCTTCTCTACCCACCCTGGAACTGAACACAAAGGGCATATACTCAGGAGTTATAAGGGCCCTGCCTACTGCCAGTTCCTCTCCATACTACTACAGTTGATGCTCTCTGGAAAGCACCACCTCCTGGCAGGAGGCCAACCAGCACCAAAATAGAGCATTAAAGCACCAAAGCTAAGAACTCTCACAGAGTCCATTTCACCCCCTGCCACTTCCACCTGAACAGGTGCTGGTATCCACAACTGAGAGATCCATAGATGGTTCACATCACAGGACTCTCTGCAGACAACCCCCAGAACCAGCCTGGAGCCTGGTAGATTTGCTGGGTGGCTAGACCCAGAAGAGAGATAACAATAACTACAGCTTTGCACTCAGGAAGCCACATCCATAGGAAAAGGTGGAGAGTATTAATCAAAGAAACACCCCTTGAGACAAAAGAATTCGAACACCAGCCTTCAGCCCTAGACCTTCCCTCTGGCAGAGCCTACCCAAATGAGAAGGAACCAGAAAACCAACTCTGGTAATATGACAAAATGAGACTCTTTAACACACCCCCAAAATCACACTAGCCACCAGCAATGGATCCAAACCAAGAAGAAATCCTTGATTTACCTGAAAAAGAATTCAGGAGGTTATTAAGCTAGTCAGGGAGGCACCAGAGAAAGGTGAAGCCAAATGCAAGGAAATCAAAAAACTGATACAAGAGGTGAAGGGGGAAATATCCAATGAAATATGAAGCATAAATAAAAACATTAGAAACTTCAGGAAACATTGGACACACTTACAGCAATGCAAAATGCTCTGGAAAGTCTTAGCAATAGAATTGAACAGGTAGAAGAAAGAAGTTCAGACTTCAAAGACAAGGTATTTGAATTAACACAATCCAGCAAAGGTGAAGAAAAAAGAATAAGAAAATATAAACAAAGCCTCCAAGAAGACTGGGATTATGTTAAATGACTAAACCTAAGAACAATCCATGTTCCTGAGGAAGAAGAGAAATCTAAAAGTTTGGAAAACATATTTGGGGGAATAATTAAGGAAAGCTTCCCTGGCCTTGCTAGAGACCTAGACATCCAAATAGAAGAAGCACAAAGAAGACCTGGGAAATTAATTGCAAAAAAGATCATCACGTAGGCACACAGTCATCAGGTTATCTAAATTTAAGATGAAGGCAAGAATGGTTGGAGCTGTGAGACAGAAGCACCAGGTAACCTATAAGGGAAAGCCTATCAGATTCACTGCAGATTTCTCAGCAGAAACCCTATAAGCTAGAAGTGACTGGGGCCCAATCTTCAGCCTCCTCAAACAAAACAATTATCAGCTGAGAATTTTGTATCCAGAGAAACTGAGCATCACATATAAAGGAAAGATACAGTCTTTTTCTGAAAAACAAACGCTGAAAGAATTTGCCACTACCAAGCCACCACTACCAGACCTGTTAGAAGGAGCTCTAAATCTTGAAACAAATCCTGGAAACATGTCAAAACAGAACCACTTTAAAGGATAAATCACACAGGACTTATAAAACAAAAATATGCTATTTAAAAAACAAAATAAAACAAACAAAAAAAGGTATACAGGCAACAAATAGCATGATAAATGGAATGCTACCCTACATCTCAATACTAACATTAAATGTAAATGGCCTAAATGTGCCACTTAAAAATTACAGAACTGTGAAATTGAAAGAATTTACTAACCAACTATCTGCTGCCTTCAAGGGACTCATCTAAACTTAATAAGGACTCATATAAACTTAAAGGGATGGAAAAAAGCATTTTATGCAAATGGATACCAAAAGTGAGCTGGAGTAGCTATTCTTATATCAGACAAAACAAACTTTAAAGAAACAGCAGTTAAAAAAGACAAGAAGGACATTTTATAATGGTAAAAGGCCTTGTCCAACAGGAAAATACCACAACCCTAAACATATATGCATCTAACACTGAAGCTCCCAAATTTAGAAAACAATTACTTATAGACCTAAGAAATGAGATAGACAGCAACACAATAATAGTGGGGACTTCAATATTCCACTGACAGCACTAGACAGGTCAATCACGACTGAAAGTCAACAAAGAAACAATGGATTTAAACTAGACCTTGAAACAAATGGACTTAACAGATGTATGCAGAACATTCCATGCAACAACCGCAGAATATACATTCTATTCAATAGTGCATGGAACTTTCTCCAAGATAGGCCACAAAATGAGTCTCAATAAATTTAAGAAAACTGAAATTATGGCCAGGCAAGTTTGCTCATGCCTGTAATCCCAAAAGTTTGGGAGACCGAGGCAGATAGATCACCTCAGGTCAGGAGTTTGAGACCAGCCTGGCCAACATGGTGAAACCCTGTCTCTACTAAAAATACCAAAAATTAGCTGGGCATAGTGATGGGTGCCTGTAATCCCAGCCACTCAGGAGGCTGAGACAGGAGAATTGCTTGAATCTGGGAGGTGGAGGTTGCAGTGAACCAAGATTGTGCCATGGCACTCCAGCCTGGGCAACAAGAGCAAAACTCTGTCTCCAAAAAAAAAAAAGAAAAAGAAAAAGAAAACTGAAATTATATCAAGCACTGTCTCAGACCACAGTGGAATAAAACTGGAAATAAACTCCAAAATGAACCTTCAAAACCATGCAAATACTTGGAAATTAAATAACCTGCTCCTGAATGAGTATTAGGTCAAAAATGAAATCAAGATGGAAATTAAAAAATTCTTTGAACTGAACAAAAATAGTAGCACAATCTATCAAAACCTCTGCGATACAGCAAAGGCAGTGCTAAGAGGAAAGTCCATAGTCCTAAATACCTACATGAAAAGACTGAAAGCACAAACTGACAATCTAAGGTCACACCTCCAGGAACTAGAGAAACAAGAACAAATCAAACTCAAACTCAGCAGAAGAAAGGAAATAACCAAGATCAGAGAAAAACTAAATGAAATTGAAACAACAAAAAAAATACAAAAGATAAATGAAACAAAAAGCTGGTTTTTTGAAAAGATAAGTTGATAGATCATCAGTAAGATTAACCAAGAAAAGGAGAGAGAAAATCCAAATAACCTCAATAAGAAACGAAATGGGAGGTATTACAACTGACATCACAGAAATACAAAAGATCATTCAAGGCTACTATGAACACCTTTATGCACATAAGCTAAAAAACCTAGACGAGATGGAAAATTCCTGGAAAGATACAACCCTTCTAGCTGAAATCAGGGAGAATTAGATACCATGCACAGACCAATAACAAGTAGTGAGACTGAAATGGTAATTAAACCAACAACAACAAAGAAAAGTCTAGGACCAGGTGGATTCATAGCAGAATTCTACCAGATATTCAAATAGGAGTTGATAGCAATCCTTTTGATGCTATTCCACAAGATACAGAAAGAGGGAACCCTCCCTAACTTATTCTATGAAGGCAGCATCACCCTAATACCAAAACCAAGAAAGGACATAACCAAAAAAAAAAAACTTCAGATGTATATCCCTGATGAACATAGATGCTAAAACCCTTAACAAAATACTAGCTAACTGAATCCAACAATATATAAACAAGATAATCCACCATGATCAAGTGGGTTTTATACCAGGGATGCAAGGATGGTTTAACATACACAAGTCAATAAATATGATACACCACATAAACAGAATTAAAAATAAAAATCACATGATCATCTCAATAGATGCAGAAACAGCATCTGACAAAATCCAGGATCTCTATATGATTAAAATTCTCAGCAAAATCAGCATACAAGGGACATACCTCAATGTAATAAAAGCCATCTATGACAAACCCCCAGCTAACTTAATACTGAGTGGGTAAAAGTTGAAAGCATTCCCCCTGAGAACTGGAACAAGACAAGGATGCCCACTCACACTATTCCTCTTCAACATAATACTGGAAGTCCTAGCCAGAGCAATCAGACAAGAAAAAAATAAATAAATAAAGGGCATCCAAATTGGCAAAGAGGAAGTCAAACTGTCACTGTTTGCTGATGATATGATCGTCTACCTTGAAAACCCTAAAGACTCCCCCAGAAAGCTCCTAGAACTGACAAAAGAATTCAGCAAAGTTTCAGGATACAAAATTAATGTACACAAATCAGTAGCTCTTCTATACTCCAGCAGTGATCAAGCAGAGAATAAAATCAAGAACTCAACCCCCTTTACAATAGCTGCAAAGAAAAAAAAAAAACTTAGGAATATACCTAACCAAGGAGGTGAAAGACCTCTACAAATAAAACTACAAAACACTGCTGAAAGAAATCACAGATGACACAAACAAATGGAAACACATCCCATGCTCATGGATGGGTAGAATCAGTAATGTAAATGACCATACTGTCAAAAGCAATCACAATTTCAATGCAATTCTCATCAAAATACTACCATCATTCTTCATAGATTTAGAAAAAAAATTCTAAAATTCATATGGAACCAAAAAAGATCCTGCATAGCCAAAGCAAGACTAAGGAGAAGGAAAAAATCTGGAGGCATCACACTACCTGATTTCAAACTGTACTGTAAGGCCATAGTCACAAAACAGCATGGTACTGGTATAAAAATAGGCACATAGACCAACGGAATGGAAATAGAGAATGCAGAAATAAACTCAAATACTTACAGCCAACTGATCTTCGACAGAGCAAACAAAAATATAAGGTGGGGAAAGTACACTCTTTTCAACAAATAGTGCTGGGATAATTGACCAGCCACATGTAGGAGAATGAAACTGGATCCTCATCTCTCACCTTATACAAAAATTAACTGAAGATGGATTAAGGACTTAAACCTAAGACCTGAAACTATAAAAATTCTAGAAGATAACATTGGAAAAACCCTTCTAGAGATTGGCTTAAGCAAGTATTTCATGACCAAGAACTCAAAAGCAAATGCAATAAAAACAAAGGTAAATAGTTGGGACTTAAACTAAAGAGCTTTTGCATGGCAAAAGGAATAGTTGGCAGAGTAAACAGACAACCCACAGAGTGGGAGAAAATCTTCACAATCTATACATCTGACAAAGGACTAATATTCAGAATCTACAGTAAACTTAAACAAATCAGCAAGAAAAAACCAACAATCCCATGGAAATGTGGGCTAAAAACATGAATAGATAGTTCTCTAAACAAGATATACAAATGGCTAACAAACATATGAAAAAAATGATCAACATCATTAATAATCAGGGAAATGTGAATCAAAACCACAATGCAATACCACCTTACTCCTGCAAGAATGGCCATAATCAAAAAATTAAACAAAAAGGAGATGTTGGCATGGATGTGGTGATCAGGGAACACTTCTACACTGCTGGTGGTAACGCAGACTAGTACAGCCACTGGGAAAACAGTGGAAATTCCTTGAAGAACTAAAAGTGGAACTACCATTTGATCCAGCAATCCCACTACTGGGTATCTACCCAGAGGAAAAGAAGTCATCATTCGAAAAATATACTGGCACGTGTATGTTTATAGCAGCACAATTTGCAATTGCAAAATCGTGGAACCAACCCAAATGCCCATCAATCAACAAGTGGATAAAGAAACTGGTGTATATATATGGTGGAATACTACTCAGCCATAAAAAGGAATGAATTAATGGCGTTCACAGCGACCTGGATGAGATTGAAGACTATTATTCTAAATGAAGTAACTCAGAAATGGAAAACCAAACAGTGTATGTTCTGACTGATATGTGGGAGCTAAACTATGAGGACATAAAGTCATAAGAATGATACAATGGACTTTGGGGACTTGGGGGCAAGGGTGGGATGGGGGTGAGGGATAAAAGACTACAAATATGCTGCAGTGTATACTGCTTGGGTGATGGGTGCATCAAAATCTCACAAATCACCACTAAAGAACTTACCCAAACACCACCTGTACCCCAATAACTATGGAAAAAAAAGAGATACAGGAATCTCTCTCTCTCTCTCTCTCTCCCTTCCTCTCCCTCTCTTTCCCTCCCTCTCCCTCTCCCTCTCCCTCTCTTCCTTCCCTCCTCCCTCCCATGGGAGTAGAGGGTGGTTGTCTGCCTGCAAACCAGAGAGCCCTCACGAGAAACTTAATTGGCTGGTGTCTTGACCTTGGACTTCCAGCCCCCGGAACAGTGAGGAACATATTTCTTTTGTTCAGATCACCTAGTCTATGGTATGTTGTTATAGCAGCTTGGGCAGACAAAAACAGCCTGCCTTCCTGTTTTCACTGACTCTGTGCTCTTGGTCTCGTACCTGAGCTTGTGCTTCATTCCTGTGACCAACGTCTTACCTTAATTTTCAGTTTCAGGGTCTGAAACCTTGACCTGCAAATGTAGTCCTGGCCAATCTGCATTGAGACACTGTTCTTGTCAACACCTCCATGCATGGATCTTTCACTCCAAATTCTTCCCCAAAGCTGGGGCCCATCCAGGGCTTCCACATCTCTCTAAGGCCCTGCCTGCCCAAGTCTCCCTGTTTCTGTGATCTTCCTGTTTACCGGGGAATGCCACTATTACCATTTGTTGGATTTCTTTGGTTCTAAACACGATTTTGCCCTGTCCTCCTCCTTTGCCTATACTAGATCTCTAGGTTGCAATGGTTTCCTTTGCTACTGAATCAGAATCTGGACAGCATCCCTGTCCAGAAGTTATATTTCACTCTTGTCTCACCCTCTCCTCCTATGGAATATTCTGTAGTGGGTGAAATGCTTGTTTTAATAATATTAATATATAGATTTCATAAAAATGAAAAAGGAGACTTTAGAGTTAGATACATTTTGAAAATTCTATGCATGTGATAAAATCTGGTGACATTTAAGCACATACAGCATTGTAGAGAGCTCCTTTCTCAAATAATATATGTTTTCAAAGGCTGAGTTGTGCTATTGTTAAGGATAGAAGGTGCTTCCCTTTAAAGTAGACCTTGCCCCCACCAATTGTAATGACTTTTGCTTGAGTTTTTATAATATCCAGCAGATCTCTTTCCTGAGAAAATGTAAGTAGATAAATAAAAATAAAGTTGAGTGCTTTCTTGGGCCAATTTTAGTTTTGAAGAAAATGTGTCTGAGAGGTCAAACTCAAGATAATTTCAGAATTCTAAACAGGTTCTATAACCTCTATTGGTGAGACATCTGTATTTGCAGAATCCATAAAGCTTTTAAGGTATAGTTGATATTGAAACAATAATGACCCTGGAACAGGATATTTCCTGGAGATTAATGACCAGCTGGGAGGGGTTGATGGCCTGAGGTGTAGTTGAGGGCCATTAACCTCAGACAGTCATTAAAGCCCAGGAAATGTCCTATGTCTAGGTCGTTATTGTTATTATAAATTGAAAATGGAAAAAAGAAACAGGCATACAGATTATCTGAAGGGCGACTCCATTTCCAGTGGTTGGAATGGGGAATGTTCTGGGGAGAATTTATTCCCCTGTCCATTAGCCAGCTAATCCCCCTGAATCCTCTTGTGACTTCGCCCTTCAACTGATGCGTCTTTGTGCTAAAAATCCCAGAATTCCCCAGATGCTGGAGTAAAGAGGACCATTCCCTCATTGCAGCAGCCTTTGCTCAGAGTGACTGGATGAAACAAACAGTAGTGGTGAATTACTTTGCCACCATTTTTTACTGCATCCTACATTACCATGTACTTACTTCCCCTGAGATCAACTGTTTTTTTCTCTGTTTAGCTGCAGTAAACTTCCCACAACTAAATTTTAAGCCCTTGACTATTTTATTTGTGCTTATTTCCCAGATCCTTGTGGGTGAAAGCACAGACTATTCACTTAGCAGTTGTGCTGCCTCTAGTCTATAAAATAATAAAATGTTGGAAGATTGCAGAAGGTTCCAGTCACTTTGTTATTAGAATACTCTAGTGTTGTCATTTCAAAATGTTTAAATTAAATTCAACGTTCTTTTCTACCTTTTATTATGTAAATAATTGACTTCTCTTTCCTCTATCTTATGGCCAGGAGTTTTTTTTTGTTTTTTGTTTTTTTTCCCCTCAAAATCACGTTCAGGCAATGTAGAAGAGGGACAATGGCAAATGCCTCCCTACTTAACTGCTTGTAATGAGGTTGAGTTCTCTACTTGGTTAGTTGTCCTTGCTTGTTTGGCTCAAAGTCATCATGAGTTCCCTCTGTGTGGCTGGCATGCAGTTGCTGGTCCTTGCATAAGTGGGTTCTTCTGAGGGTCTTCAAAGTTCCTCCTTTCCCAGTACATAGTTCCCAATATGAGAAATTTGCTATATCTTTTCCGCTCCCTTAACCCTGCCAAAAGTTGCACACCACAACACCAAGACCCTTTTTCTGATGGTCAGTCCCCTTGGTAAAGTCTGAGAAGTCAGTCAGAATTCAACAACATTTATTAGTGTCTACTGACTCTCAGAAAAGTCATCTATCAGACAATGTCAAAAGATGGGGCCAGAGAGCTTCATTGCTGCCTCTTCTCTCAACCTCAGCATGCTCTCTAATCCTCTTTCCTTTGGCTCAGGTAGCCCAGGTATGCTGGCCACACAGATTGCTAACGGAAAAATGAATTGCCCATCTTGCCTTTATGTAGTCGCCGCTTATTAAAATGAATTCTATTGAACCTTTCGTCCTTTGATTTTAGGTAGCATGATCACCTACTTTCCTTTTCCCTCATGAAATAGTATCTCTCTATAAAAGGTGATCTTCCTGACTACTGTCTAAGTTCTGTTCTTATATTGTCCATGGAGAGGTGGAAGTGGTTGGTAGTAAGGCTTTTTTTAAAAAGCAAAACCTCTAGTAAACTCTTTAGGGATGTTTGATATATTAGAATATGGAGGGGGTTCTTAGCATGTTTTAGTCTTCAACTTTGATCTTAAATGCAACCCTGGGAAAACAGGAAAATTCCCACTTTGTATCTAGCTTCAATCCAGAGGAAGAACAAAGGGAGGAGAAGATTAAATGAAATCACTGTAGCTGTTCCTATCCTAAAAGAATGAAATCAGAGTCAGATAAGCAAAGATAAATGGGCAGAAACCAATATAAACCATTTGGGAAAAATTGCTGGCCCAGAGGAGAGATGGCTTACCAGAAATCCTAAAAGGAGTGGAGGTGAGAGCCACTGTCCATGTGTGGCAGATGCAGTATCAACAGTTACCACAAAACAAAAGTCACAGTTTGCTCCTATTGGCTCTGAGTGCCTTATCTCTCTCCTGCAAAGAGTAGAACTGAAAACCTAAAGATGGAATAAAATCACAAGTACTGGGGCAAAGCAGAGAGCACCAATGCGCTCTAAATAAGTTCATATCTTCAGGCCCTAATATGTTATATCCAGAGCGCAAAAAAATCCACAAAAATCTGATTACCTTTTGCTTTTCATGAAGAGCTTATTTTTTAGTTGTTTCACTTTTTTTCTTGAAAGTTTATTGAAATTCACACAGAACCTGCCAAAATATCAAAATAAGGAAAATAAAAGGAAAGGAAAAGGATTTTGAAAACTCTAGCCTAGTGATTTTGATATCTATTCTAATCATAATTCTTGACTAGACTGGTAAGTAAATAAAACTAGGAGTGGTTGTGAGGGAAGTATGATTACTGAGAGTAACACATGAGTTCAAGAAGAACATTAGCTGGACTAGTCATATCTCTTCCTTGTCTGGTAATGCAAGGTAAAGTTGAAATATAATGTATCGTAAATTTTGTAGAGCACCTCACATTCTTTCATAGCATTCTCAAAGATAGGATGGGGAAACATGGGTAGATTAGTCTTTGCTTAGGTGGATTCACAGCTGCTTGAAAAACTATACATTCATTTAACAAAAATGTTGGATTCATGTGTTTTTGGCAACATGCTTAACCCTCATGATGGAAGGACAGAGAATTAACAGTCAGTAAACTTCTGCTGTGTACTACGAGAGGCACATTATACATGGAATCTCTTTTACTTCTCTCACAGCCGGGTATCATTGTCTCCATTTTACAAGTGAGGAAGCAGAGGTTTAGAGTTGCCGTCCAAGAGCATCATACATACAGGGGTGCAGTGGAGATTCAAACTGTGATCTATCTGATGATAAGCCAAGATCTTCCTATAACATGATCTCTTGCTCCAGAGATAACTAGGATCAATGACTTAAAGTTACCAAGGGAAGAGTCAACATAAGAAAATCCAGCATAAGATGCTGAGTCAATATCAGGGGGAACTTTTCATCACCTAGAGCCAGAAGAGTTCTTGAATTTGAAAGGGCTCTGAGCCTTGCCCCTCCCAATCTCACTGCAGGTCTGCAAATAGAAAATGAATGACTACCTGTCACAGATGCTGTGAATGTGATAGGCAAAATGTTGATCCACATCACCTCCGAAATCCCTTCCAATTAGAGTACCCTTTGAGTCTGTGACATTCTGCACTCTCAAAGAGTCTATATACTTCTGAGAAAATGGGACAAAGGGGAAAGTAACTTTTTAGAAAGAATTTTAAACATTCGTATTGATTACCAACATCATGCTTATTATAGTCAATTTGGAAAATTCAGGAAAGTAGTAAGAAGAAATGCTATCCAACAACCCAGTGATAGCCACAATGAACAGTTGGTATCTGTTCTTTCATTTTTCTCCATGTTTGCAAAATTTTTCAGTTACAGTTATATTATAAAAACAAGTTTTTTAAATTGCCTTTATAATTTAGAGATATAATGAAAATATTTTACTATGCATTTAAAAACATTTTGTCAATGTCATTTGTAATTGCATGATTTTTGAAATTCCTTATACATAGTATTTTCTCTCTGACTCAGATAATTTCTTAGGATAGATTTCTAAATGTAGGATGATAGTAACAAATTGTTAGCATGTTGAAGTGTCTCTGTATATTGAACAATTTAGTTTTGTAAAAATATTTGTACCGATTTATATTCCTATAAACAGTTTTTGAGAGTTGCTTATCTTTCCTCAACTTCACTTCCATTCTGGATGATCATTACAACTTTTTGGGTAAATTTTATAGGTAAAAAATGGTTTGGGTGAAATATGCTTTAATTGAATTTCTTTCATTATTAAGATGGTGTATGTAAAAATTTTCTTAATTAACTATTTTATCCTTTCATTAAATTGCTCGTTTTTTCTTTGAGGCAAAGTTCTTATCAATTTACATGGGTAATTTATACATTCAGAAAATTACCATTGTTCTGCAATGTTTACTATACTTTTTTTCTCATTTTGAATTTTAATATTTTTTAGTTGTAAGAGACAGAAAACCACTTCAAACTAGCTTAACAAAAATGTGAATTTATTGGTTCACACCACTGAAGGCTCTGGAGAACTGCCTTTAGAGAGAGCTGAGTTGAAGGACTTAATAGCATCATTCAGGCTCAGAATCTGTCCATTCTCACAACTTGGATTTCCTCTGGATTGACCTCATTCAGGCCAACATTTTTTTCTATCTGGAGGCAAAATGACCAGGCAGAAATTCAGCCTTCTCAGCCATCCCTGTGTAAAGAGGATTCTCTTTCCCAGTCATTTTAGTACAACCTCTTGAACCGAGTCTCAGGCATGGGCCATGCGCCTATTTCTGAAATGGTCATTCTGCCTAGGGATGTAGAATGTGGGATTGGTCACAGTTATCTGAAGTGTCCACCACTGGAGGAATGGAGACAGCCACAATTAAGCCAAGAACACTGTTTGCCCTAAGGAAAATTAAGGCACAGCTGCCAAATAAATTACATTTCTATTATATTTTAAATTTTGTTTCAAGGTGTTTTCTGATATAAAGACTTAAAGTAATATGTAGTCAAATTTAAATTTCTTCTGTAATTTCTTATCTAACTTTAACGTTTAAAAGGCCAGGGAATTGATAAAGTTAGCTTTTATTTTTCTCTATTTTTTTAAAGTTTAGATTTTTTTCACTTAATTTTTAAAATAAACTAGGAATTAAGTGGATTTAAAAACCAAATAGTTTTATTTCGATAACATTTATTGCTGAGACAAATTCAGGTTATCACATTTACTCTCTCTATATATCTTTTAAAATAAATGCTAGTGTTGTTTATTTCTAAGCCATCTATTGACCTATTTTTCTGTCTGTATTTATCCAGATCCAAGAATTGTAGCTATTGTAACTGTTTAATATACTTTAATATTTGGTAGGGTAAGTAAACGATAGGTAGTTTGAATGAAAGGGCATAGAATGACCTGGTGCCAGGAGGCTGATGTACCACAATGGGTCTGTTTTTACTCAGAGGAGGCTGCCCGTGCACATGGGCTTTCCTGGAGCTGAGGTTACTGAATAGTTGAAAGGAATTGGAGAGAAAGAAAGGAGGGACATAGGCGCAGAGAATCCGAACATTGCCTAATGCTTTAAAGTGTGGCAGTACCTACGTGTTTCGAAGGATGAGGGGTCTTTTCCATTTGGAGTTCAAGGCAAATTGTTAAGGGAGCAGCTTCTTTTTAGAACATTTCTTTTTCTTTTCTTTTCTTTACTTGTTTTTGACATCTCCAAATCAGGCTATCAATGCCACTCATGTTTCAGAGAATGACATCAGTTAGATATTAGTACTTCATGAATGTGCCATTTCCAGGGCCATTTGGCAGGGAGAGGGGTGATACTTAATGCGGAGAAATTACCCTCTCATGAGCACACTGGAGCCTGCCAGGAGGGCTTCTGGAGGTCAGCGAAAGAAGGAGACTCCTGTGCTTCTCAGATAACAGCTCCTAAGTTATCCCATTTTATCCCTGTGCAAGGTTGCTTCTTTCTCTGCCACAGCTCACAGCATCATGGAAGGGACATCATGCCTCTGTTTATTTCTCAAATGTTTATGGAACTCTTACTGTGTCCTGAGAATTGTGTTTGCTTCTGAGGGTTTTAATATAAAGAAGGTATCATCTCGTTTTGTAAGGAGTTTATTGTCAGGTTGAACTTCTTCGCTCCTAGCACTTGCTTTCCCAAAGGATTCCCACTTGCAGGGTCTCATGCACTTGACATTGCCTACCAGCACTCCATATAGAGGTCATAATAAATTGCCTTCCGTATTTATACAGACCCTGTAGGCTTCAGGGTTCCCATCGATGAGCACTCGCTGGCAGGAACTCACACCCCCAGTACCTGCTTCGTCTTATCCCAGGCCTGGCTGTTTGAAAGTATGCAATGTTAGAATCGTTTCTGATTTCTACTCAGGATACTTTGCTTATCTTTTCAAACTCCATGTGCCCTTTTTGCCAATGTCAATATGACAAGATTTTCCTGCCTCAGAATCTTGCATCTGGGCCCTTCAAAGCCCGGACTTTAACTTACATAGCCCCATTGTTAAATTCTTGGAGTGTTTGGTGCTATGGTTTGAATGTTTGTGTCCCTCCACAATTCATGTTGAAACTTAATCCCCAAAGCAACACTATTAAAAGGCAGGGACTTTAGGCCACGATGGCGCCAACTTCATGGATGGGAAAAGCGCCTGATAAAAGGGCTGAAGAGAACTGTAACAGCTAGGCCTTTTTTTGCCTTTCCATCTCTTCTGCCATGTGAAAACACAACAACCATCCCTTCCAGAGAACACAGCATTCAAGACACCATCTTGGAGGCAGAGACCCAGTTGTAACCAGACACTGAACCTGCTAGCGCCTTGATTTTGTACTTGTAGACTCTAGAACTGTGAGAAACAAATTTCTATTGTTTGAAAATTGCCCAATCGCTACACAGACTAAGACATTTACTATTTAATGGTTATGTTTTATTCTATTTTTATGAAATTTTGTTGCTACCAGGGACTTTCTGCTGGATCAGAAGACTAACTTGTAATTATCTCAAAATCACCTCATCGCAACACTGCAGAGGCAAAGCTGCTCTGGGTGATTTGCAATGGTGAAAAGATATGCTTCTTTCTTCATTGATCCTATTAAGTGAAAATATCCTATCTTTGGGGGTGAAAACTCTCCATGTTATTATATGCTCTAATTTATCACGCAATGATCATATTAGCTTTGTCACCTTCTTGCATTTTGTCATCTGAGCCCCACTGAGAGGTGAGGCTATTACCCTTCACAGGAAGGTGGTGACTTACTCATCACAGGGAGGCTACTTCCTGCCCGTACTGCTGTGTCTCTCTGGAAGTCTTCCAACTGGGACATCCATCGTTTACAAATCAATTTGCACTGCCTTGGCCAGCGTTTAATTCCAACTCAAATTTTTTCTCCTGAAGGCCCTCTGCAAAATTTCAACTATTCCTTTCTGAGTTTCCCTTCCTTGTTGTCCTTTTATTTTTAGTTTCCTTTCAGTTGTATTTATTTATTTATTTACTTTGACAACATCTACCTTTACCAAGTTTATTTATCCTTCAAGCTTATACCATTTTTCAGCTCTTCCAGGAACCCTACCTGGTTACTGTAACTGACTTAAAAGTTACAATGTCTAGTTAGAGTCTGCTAATTTGGTGATTATTTAACACCTTCCATTACAGCATAGTGGTTAAAGTCACAGCCTTTGGGTCAGATTCTCTAGGTTTTTGAGCTGCTTGACCTTGGGGAAACTATTTGCCATTTCTGAACTTCAATTTCTTTCTTCATCAGTAAAATGGGGCCAAGACTCACCTTTCTTGGCATCATTACGCAACAGAGTCTATCTGGTGTTTATGTACATAGTAAATGCTCAAGCTTGGAAAAGAAAAGGCTTATGGCTTCTTTGTGACAATTATGGGTTTATTTTGGAAAATATTTTCCTGCTACTTTAGAACAAAATGTCTTATAAATATTGATTAAGACTGGTCTGTAGGTAAAACCTTATTAAGTTGAGAGATTATGGACCATAGACTAAGGGATTATAAAATTTTCTAAATTAAAACTATAACAAGAGATGAATACGATTAATCTCACTGGAGATCAAATCAAGCTAAGAACCATTGTCATGCACTTACCTGACAGATGTCAAAAGAATGAATAGAATTTTGATGAAAGAAGTTCGCTGCACATTAATTATAATTTATTGAAACATTCAGAGTGATTGACTTTTTCATGAGTAATGTTGAAATAAATCTAAAAAGGTTTTTAAAAAGTTTTCTTTATGATATAGTTTCTCTTAGATTTTCCCCAACAGTTGTCTTGATTGTGTTTAATCATAGATGTATAAAGTAGGATTGATTCAGTTCCAGGGATTTTTTTTCAGAGAATTTGTTCTAATGTTGTTTAAGGAGAGTTACTGCCTGGTCCTAATTTGACCTGTCCCTGAGACAAGGCATTCAATTGTATGCTTTTACATTCTCCTTTTTCAGAAGTCCCCTTGCTTTGCTGGTAAGTTCTGTTTGAGTTCTGCACTGAATAAGGTGTAGTTTCTTAGTTTTTAAAATAAAAGGATGAATTAGATGATTCTCAACCATTCTGAAAGTTAGCATAATTCCTATAACATCATCAACGATTTTTTTTTTGGTTGTGAAAGAAACTATATATTACCTGTACATCAGTTTTGTGCATTTAAAAAAAAGAATGATGCATACGATTTGATGTCATTTTTGTAATTATCATAATCAAAATAAGTGTTTAAGCTTTTTACACTTTAGCATTCAAAGGTTCTCAGCCACTGGCCTTTATAAATGACATGGTGGTGTACAGTACTGCTCCTCTTGCTTGTAACTTCATTTTTTTCCATTTCTTTTTTGGTTAAATTCACACACGTGCGCGCGCGCGCGCACACACACACACACACACACACACACACACACACAGAGGCAGTGGGGCGGGGAGAGAGAATTTTCCCCTTAATTGAATTATATGTTGAAAATCAGTTGGAAGGCTGTGTCAGACAGATGTTTTATGTCGAGGGTCAGTCTCCAGGACACAGGTACTCATCATGCCAGTGCCTGCTAACATAGAAAGTTTTGAATTATTTTGATTGATTCAGCAATTCTTATTGCCTCTGATTACATGGCCTATTATGAAGCAAATTTCTATAAACTGAACAATTTAAAGAAATTAATACTATATCACAATGTAATCTTTTTTGATATTTTAAGTCAAAACTTGGGATCCAGACTTAAGTTAAAAATTGAACTATGTTGGTTCTACCCATAGAAATAATGCAGTGGAGGTTGTTGAACAAATGTTCACCTTTAAATGTTCACTAGTTTGCACATGTGCAGGCAATGAGGACTGTTGGCACTTCACAATTCATTCCGCTGTCTGAATGTTGTCAAATATTTTTTAGACATCTATTCTGTGCAACTCACTTTTAGAAATGTTACGATGGAAAAATTATATCTTAGTAACAAAAAAGTATGGGGTATAATTTTGTTAATCTGACGTAATTTACCTTCTCTTGTTGCCCTGCTATCAAAGGCAGGTTTATATTATTTTTATTTGTTTAACACACAGAGTCCTTAAAAGATTTAAGAGTTTAAAATCCATGAATACTGATGGTGTTAGGTATGAGGGAAAAAAAAAAAAGATCCACAAATTGGTTGGAAAGCTTGGTAAAGGTTTGGTATCTTCTCATCCCAAAGGGGAGCCCTTCTGTTAAGGTATCAGATGCTTCCCCTTGCCCATCGTCCTACCCAGGGAGAGAAATTCAATCAGCCAGGACTTTACAGACCTATCTTCTTCCTCCAGGACAGAGGAGGGAAGGCCCGACACCTGACACTTGGAGAGCTTGAGCCTCAGAATAAAACACACTGCCGTGAATTTGAATGAAGATAAGAGAAGAGGACAGTGAGAGATGCTCCAATGGTGAGGGCTGGTTGGTGTTGGCGGCTGCCCATCCCTCTTATCTCACCTAATGGCGGGCGCCTGCCAATGTTTATTTGGCCATTGCCATTCACCAGCTGCTCCTCTGCCATGTTGTTTTTCTTCCCAGATGGCAACACGATGTTCCACGATAAAACTGACACAAAAAACAATGCAAAATTTGTCTAAGAGAGGTTCAGCAAGCATGAGAAAAACATCTGATATCTCTCAGAGCCCGCCAAGTTCGCAGCTTACAGTGCCAGAGTAATTATGGGATGATTTGAACAGAGGCAATGCATGAGGAAGCCACTTCCAAATGTATCAGGTAGGTTTCCAGAAGAGGCAAACCATTCGGCTGTCTCATTCCTCTGGCACTCTGACAGAATCGATGAGCATCGTCTGTGGCTCCCAGAAGCCTTGTACATTACTAAAGCCTGTGCTTTACCCCATGCCGCCTAATTAATGGCTCACTATTTAAAAAAAAAAAACTCTTTTATTCAATTAGACTCTGCTTTCAGTAAGATAAACACTCCTGCCATCAAAATCCTGGGAAACCAACATTCATAGGCTGCCTTCATGCCAAGGCATCTGCTTTCATGTGGCCCCTGGCCTCTTGTTCTGTCCAGCCTTGCTCTGGCTGTTTGATTTTGTAAAATCTGCGGAGAATGTCCCTGGTACCTTGTTATGCTGACAGCTATTTCTCCTTTAGCCTCTACACAATAACACAGAGTAAAGAGAATCATACTATTATTTTTATTGATTACAAAGAGCCACAGATGTTATTTAAAATGAGACATTGACTGGGTCTCATATTCATCACTATTACTCAAACTTTTGCCTTTTATGTGAGTTACCATTACTGCATTCTTTGCAAGACTGAATTTTTAGGTGACAAGCTTGAGAGCTCTTTATTTTATCCTCGTGTTTCTTTACTTGAGTCAGAAGTAACTCCTGGAGATAATTGCATTCATGTCTATTTGGTTAGTTGTCAGAGGTATTATAGTGTATTTGGCTTGCTTTAGACAATACTGAGACAAAAAAAAAAAGTTTTAAAAGAATTCTATCTAGTATTTGAGGACTCTGTCCCAAACTGGTTCTATTGTGTTACTATTGGTTTTTAACTGTTGTTAATGATAATGAAGAATAGAAAATGCCCAGTAATCTCTAGTGAAAAACACTCTTTTAGTGAATGAATTAAATCTTCCTGATTTATAAGTGGTATAATGTATCGATAAAATTTAAAATAGATTTTTGCATTTACTTAGTGTGGTAAGAAAGTTTTTACTAGTAATATCTAACAGGAAAACATGTTCAAGAAACACTGACACATCCCCACATATAGGAAAAGGCAGTTGAAAGGCTCGGGATTTCCTGAAAAAGACCCGAGTTTAGGTCTTAGCTATGCCATTAACCTTGGATGAGTCCCTTAAACTCTTAATAATCTCTATTTCCCTTTACAGAAAATGAAATGTAAGTAATAGTCACCAAATACAACTGTTACAAGGATCGAATCAGGTGACAAGGGCAAAAGTGTTTTATAAATTGCAATGCATGACATAACTATTATTACTTATTAATTAGGTATTAATTTGTTATTGATGATACATTTCTCTGGTTAGCTGCATCTTCATAAAATCTTACTTTTTCTTAGACTATAACTTTCCTTCAATAGGGAATTTCTTTTTCTTTAGTTGTATAATTTGTTACTACAGACTCAGAAATCCTGAGAGGATGGGTTAGTGCAGATTTTATGGCTGTTGTGAATACTTGACCTTCTAAGGGTAGAAGAAAGATCTGAATATATTAACAGTTGAGGTCACGCTCTAATTCACTTTTGTAGGAAGCAACATGAGTTGACGTTTCAACCTTTTTGCAGGACAGATTGTTGGGCATTTTTCAAGGCAGCAAGAGCTGAACTTTTCCTTCCAGCATTGAAATTACTTGGCCATCTATATACAGGTGGAATTAATATAATGTACATATTCTCGATCCTATTTATGTGGGTTCCAAATGATTCGATGGACCTGGAGCAGAGCAAGGTCAGGCTGAGGACCCTTAAAATATTTGAGAGAGAGATTGATTTTTACTAATCTCTGCCTCTCCGAGATCATATTCATCTCAACTAGACCAGTAGTTCTCAATCCTGGCTTAGAGTCACCTGCCTGTAGAATAGTTGTGTCCATTTGATGTTGATTCTTCCTAGCTATTGTAGCTTAATTGTCTATGATGGAATTAAAAAAAAAAGTGACAGTAATACTCAGCAGAACTCATGATCAAACAACTTGGAAGGCCAGTGTCTGGAATGTTAAATATTTAACCTCTCATTCAGTTTAGATCCTCTCCCTATCTCTGCCCCATAACTCGCAGCCCCACTCAGTTTCAGAAATCTGCAGTGGGGAAAGAGGAGGTGCCATCTGTCTTCGCTTTCTATGTTTACCTTGTTCTGTGCACTTTTCAAGATCAGGGTGAGGTGAGGGAGAGAAGCGGAAGGAGGAGTAATGGCATTTCTTAATTAGTAGTAGTCATTCATAGGATATTGTAGCCTTCTGGGTGGCAGATGAGATATTTTGGGGGCTCCTTGGAGACCCCTATTATAGCCTCATTCTCTGGCAGAGGAGATGCACCCTCTGGCTGCCCCAAGGACCTGATTCTTTCTGTTGGAGTCATCGTACTCTGAAGGATGGCCACTTGGGCATGGCCCTTTGATGGTAACTCGAGTTCTGCTGCTTTCCCTGGCATCCATTCTGACTAAATGGAACCATTTGGCTCTTTTGTCCCATAAACTCTGGAAGTGCCATCTGCTGTCACCATAGCCCTCTCTTCTCCTTGACCATAAAAGGCAGTAACTCCTGCAAGCCTTGTACATTTGGCCTCTTCCATACTACGGTCGTTCTCCAGGCTCTGTGCCTTCCAAATTCTAGGGGTTGCATGTGGAGCTCTCTGAGGGGGTTTCCTGAAGCCTCCCTCACTTGGCTTGAATGGTTGTGGTGGGACCTCCTGATGCATATGGATTTTCAAGAGGGTTCACAAAGTCATAGATGAATTGTTGCTAAGAATGTTACTATGACCAGAAAAAATTGAATATAATATAAATGTCCCTCACTTTAACATTGTAATCATTTTAAGTAATTCAACTTCTCATACTAAACATCTACTATATGACTGGTACTGCACCATGACAAGAGAGACAGCCCCAAATCCTACATTCATGTCCAACACATTACTTTGGACAGTAGCCTGGTGTGCACATTAACGACCTTGGATGAGAACCAGAAATGGGCAGAGGGCAGAGCATTAGGAGACTGAGGCTCACACGAATGCGTGTGCACTCACATGACCATGCTTCTAGCCAGGATGAATATTGCTGTGCTGGCACTGGGCTTATCACAGGGCTATATGCAGAGAGGCAAATCTGACTGCTCGCTCCATGTTTACATATGAAAACTTGAAGAGTTCATACCATAGCTAGGGGAACAGCCTTGTGCAAACAAACACAATACAAGGTAATATGTTTTATACTGGACCAGCATTTTGGACAAAGCATTACACATGTTGGCATATCACAGAAAGGAAGTGTGGTTTGGTAGAAGGAACATGGGCTAAATGATCCTCATATGTGTCTCAGCTCTACAATTTCATGAGATATGTCACCTTGAACATATTCATTTGAATTCTCTGAGTTTCAGTTTCCTTATCTGTAAAATATGGATAATATGTCTTTATACATGTACATCTACTATATTTAGCTAGCCAGCTTTTTTGCCTTATTCCATATATGATTTAAAACTGTATGAATTTGTATAATAAAATAGACAAAATGAATAAAATTCGTGATCATGGAAAATACTGACAAAGTAAGCAGTAAAGACTAGGAGAAAGGTAAAATACAGAAAGTTCCAAAGGCTTAAAAGAATGACTTCTGACTTCTAGATGTAGCTTCTGTCCTTTCTGGAGATTTCCTTAGTTTATTCTCCAGTTTTGGCCAAACTCTTTATTCCGGTTTCTTGGTAGCCAAACGATTTTGTACCTGCCAATCATGGCTTTAGCCATCTTTTGGTCTGAAGAACAGTGGCCTCTCTCAGAGCAAAATATGTGACTCTGGTCCCTTTTCCTTGCACATATACCTCTTTTTATGCATACTCTGGTAATTTGGTATACTTGATAAATTCCGGTGACCAAGTAGGTAGTTCTTTAGTCAGTAGAAAGTTGTCCAATCTATCTCTAAAATAAAAAATTGCAACTATCCTTTGGAGAATTTGCTTGGTATTAAATGAGTTTAGAGTGTGGGTATAGTTTTCCTTTATCTAGGAGCAAGACTTAATATGTCTTCCTTATAAGAGGCTGTTTCTGATATTCAATTGTGAATTATTATCTTTAGTTCAATCCCATAACCTTAATGAGGTTATTCTGTTTAGTTATCACTATTTCAGTGAATTTATTATCTTACCTATTTTATAAAAATGAAATTTCTCTCGGTCCAGGAAGCGGGGCCAACTCTGGGTGAAGAATGTGGTTCTGGAGAGAGATGGAGAGTTTCCCTTTAACATATCCTTCGACTGTTCCTATCCAAACAGTCATATGGAGACAGGTGACAACCAGGTAGTCTGGACTTCTCTGCACTTCTCTATGTAACATTGGGAATCACTCTGTAAGAATTTGCCAAGGATATAAGTAAGACTATGTCAAGAAAAGACCTAATTGTTATTTGTAAAAAGCATCATATTTCCCTTGGTCTGATGATCTCACCACTCTGTAGGTGGATATGCATTGGAGAAAGCCACAAAACAGAGTGTGCAAGGCCTGAAGATGTGTGCACTTGAAGATGTGGTGGGAGAAATTAGTGACCCTAAGGAAAACGATGTTGACAGAAATTTCGGTGGTGGCCTTGGAAGCAGAGTGTGATTTGCACATTTATTCATTAACTTATGCAACAAATATTTGTTCAGCACCTACTGCATATCAGTCAGTGTTCCAGGCACTGGGGATGTATCAGTGATCCCCCCCAAAAAAATGAAAAAGGCAAAAATCTCTCATTGAGCTAACATTTTATTTGAGCATCAGACTATGCACAAGATAACTGAGTAAATTGTTTAGTGCCAAAACCTAAGGAGAAAAAAGAAAGCATGGGCAGGCAGATGAATCATGAGAAGAAGGGGCGTTCAATCTAGATACGTGGCCAGGGAAGATTGCACTGAGAACTCGAATTTTGAAATAGCCATATGGAATCAGCTGGGCTCTACCTTGCCTTGAAAGAGAAAATTCAAAGGACTAGAGGTAGTAGTGGATCTGGATTAGAGAGATAGAGAGGAGGCCAATGGGGCTGGAATTGGGTGAGTGGGCATGACAGTAGGAGTTGAGGTTAGAGAGTTAAAGGGACATTGACTTATCTTGACACCGATGGAGAGCCATTGGAGAGCTTCGAACAGAGAAATTATGTGATCTCACAAACATTTAATAGGTCACCTTATTTACTATAAGAATAGATTGCAAAGACAAAATTGCATATCATTTAGGTGGATATTGCAATAATTAAGTTAACAGATGACTGTGGGGATGGTGAGAGATGGTCAAATTTGAATGGATGTTAAGGGTAGAGTCAACAAGATTTGCTGATGAGGTGGTAAGAAAGAAGTAGGGATGACTCCAAGGCTTTTGATCTGAGGAAATGAAAGAATCACAGTGACAATGGGAGACATCACAGAGACATGTCAGCTTCTCCTTTGCTCTTTATTCTTTCTCTAGCTTCTGCCTCCACATTGCTTCTTTTGCCTTCTTCAACTCTTTATAGCTTGTTCATTTGTATCTTTCACCTTGAAGCTCATGATTGTTCCAGTTCTTCCTGTGACATGTTATTTGCCATCTTTTCTATTTTTTAATTTTTAATTTTTATGCATATATAGTATATGTATATACTTATGGGTGCATAAGGTATTTTGATTCAGGCATACAATACATAAGAATCACATCAGGGTAAATGGGGGTATCCATTGCCTCAAACATTTACCCTCTGTGCCATAAACAATCCAATTCTACTCCTTTAGTTATTTTTAAATGTACAATTAAATTATTATGACTATAGTCACCATGTTGTGCTATCCCATTTTAGATCTTATTCATTTTTCTAAACTATTTTTTTGTATCCATTAGCCATCTCCACTTCCTTCCCCTCCATCCCACCCACTACCCTTCCTGGCCTCTGGCAACCATCATTCTGTTCCCCATCTCCATAAGTTCCATTGTTTTAATTTTTAGCTCCTGAAAATAAGTAAAAACAGGCAAAGTCTGTTTTTCTGTTCCTGGCTTATTTCGCTTAACATAATGACCTCCAGTTCCTTCTACACTCTGGCAAAGGACAGGATCTCATTCTTTTTTATGGCTGAATAGTACTCCATTGTCCCCCTTACTTTAAGTTTGTAGCTATTAAATAAAAAAGCATGACTCAAACTCCCTAAAAGCTAAATTTAATGTGGTAGAAATTATGGCATTTCAATCCAGAGTTTCTATTATCTTCTCTTCTTAATAGATTTTGTGGTGAAACCAAAAAAGATCAGTGGACTGGGTATTGAGAAATCTGCATCATTGTTTTGGTTGTGTGATCTTTAGAGTGAAAAATGTGAACATTTTTCTGAACTCGAATTTTGTCATCATCCAAACGCAACAAAGGAGAAATGGCTGGCAAGGTCATTTCTGGAGCTGGCATCTAATGAGTAGCTGTTTATGTCTTTATCCTAGACATTTCTATTTGTCAGAAACAACAGGGCTCTATGAATGGTGCAGAATCATTTGATTCAGTTCATGTTGATGAGATGTCATTGATAGTACATAAACATTTATTGGGTACCTATTGTCTTGCTATAATACTCAGTGCTGCAGAGAACACCAAACATGAGGAGCGTAAGATGTTTGCTATAAAGATCAAGTCATTCTAATGAGTTATTTATATGACAAATTCAATGAACAGATATAGTATAGTGAGTCCTATGATGAAAGACCAAAGTTGGATGAGCAGAGATTTATTCTAACTGAACATGATTGATTAGAAGATACTTCAAAAAGTTGACTTTTCAGCTGCACCTCGAAGAATGAGTGAGATTTTCATAAGTAGAAATGAAAAGTAAATTCCAGACTAAATGAAGAGCATTAAAAAGGTAATGCTAATGGGAAAGCACATGAGTGTATTTAGAAAATAATGAATAGTTTTGCCTGGAAGTAAGGAATGCATTATAAAGCCTCAACTGCTACCCAGAGGACAGTGGATACTAATGTCCAGGCAATGGGAAACATCAGTTTTGTTTCAGGTTTTCAGACTTCTTTTTCTCTCATGCTGAGCTCCACTCCTTACCATCACCAACTTGATTCTACTATTTCTCCCCACTCTCCTCTCAAACTAAGCTCCTGAACAATGCTTTCCTTCTATTCTTGCAGACATTTGTTTCACTCCAGCTTTTCCAGACTCTATCTACATCTCATTCTGTAGTTCATGCTATGCAATCCCAGATCTGCAGCTACAGAATAACATTTGGAAACACTGGATAGTAAATATCTTTGTCTGTGAAATCTCCAGACCACGGCGTAATCATCATTTAATTTGGGCCTTCCCTATTCCATTAAAATATCCATATATATCAAAGTCCCTTTTCTTTTATTCCTTTATCATTTAATTCTCTAATATTCTCCTGGTGTGTCACGAGGTCTTCAAACAATTCATTGCTTTACCGTTGCCCTTGACAATTTCATGAGTTATCTTAAAATGTGTAACATTAAGCCTTGCTTTTTCTGTTTAAGTTCAGCATTGTTAAGATTTACGTAAGTCGTATCAATAAGAGAGGAAGGAGATGTAGACACATTTTATTTCTAAACAAGGAATATATATATCACTATGGCTTTATCCAAATCAGACTGTTGAAGACTTGTGTGTCTGTACTGCAAAAAAACCAAAAGGTTTTTAAGATACAGGAGTCCATGAGCATGGATGGGGAAAAAAATTATGTCTTTCTTTTCGATAATCTCTCACTGAAATTGAACATTTCTTTCAATTAGGAATAAGGCAACAAACCACATTAGTTTTAGCAATACCTGTGAATTTGTCACCAATAGAAATCACAGACATTTTTACAACATGTTATAGGTGTTGTAGATCTCGCAAATGTCATTTATGCTCATCTCATCTCTATTTTTAAATTATGGTAGTTATTAAATCAACTGCTAGCTATTGATGTGTAACAGGTTAAAGAAATGTAGATTTTACTTAAGAGTTGTGGCAAAGGATCAAAAATAAAGGGTAGAAAAAGATAGGGTAACACGTAATAGGCCAATATCTTAAAGATTTTAAAGGTAAACAATACCTCCAAATTTGAAAATTTAAAACACATTTAAATATAATTGATTTCTTTGTAATTTTCTGTATTTTACTATACACATTAAAAATATTTTTTCTCAGAAAGTATCCACAGGTCTCACCAGACTGTCGAAGGAGTCTATGGCACAAAAAAGCTTATGAATGCTGGATTAGGTAATGTTTGGAATTACAGCTAGAATAATACATAGATAGATAAATAGATAGAAATACATAGACAGATGGATACCATCACCTTAAAGACAGACTTCCTCCTTCGCCTCCCCTACTGTCGTGAAGCAGAGGATGATCCAGCAACAATGGATACTCTTAAATTGTTGACAGTTATAGCCATAACAAAGGACTGGGCATATTTTTCACAAAACCTTATTTTCTGCATAACTGAATGATTGTTCATGGTGAGCAACTACAAAATGCCTCAGCCCAGAGAGAAAATTTATACCTGGAGCAATCTTGGAAATGTTAATAAACATATTATATTTAATAACATATTTTCTTTATTGAGTATGTGTTTAGGAAATGGTAATAGATTATTTCTTCAAAAGAGATTTATCACTTTGTCCCTTGATTTGAATATTTCTCCAAGCAACTATGTTTCATGATTATGTATGTGGGAATATATATATATACACACACACATACACACACACACATACATAACATACACACACACACACAAGTACATCTGTACACACTGGTCTATATGTATACATACATGGAAATACATAGATATCAAGGTTTTATCTATTGTGTAGTTAAGTTATTGTTACTAATGTTAATACTTTAGACCTAAGACTTAAAATGAAATTTTCTCATTACCTTAAAGACTGGTATTCCTTGTTTATGTATCACTCTCTTATCCACTGGTGTTTTAAAAAATAATTTATAAAATGTGTAAAATATCCACTGTTTAATTACTTTTATCTCATTATTTTTCCATGTCACATTGAAATTTAGTTATCAATTCCTCAAATATTATTACAAAAAAGAGGTAAAACTTTGGATTTTTAAAAATTTACTTTTAAAACAAATTGTTGGTTACTGGCAAAGATATTGTTCCATTTATGTGTTACCCTAAGTATCTTTCTCTCCGCTAACCTTTTATTTTTGATCCTTTCCCACAACTCTGACTTGGAAGCAATGTTTCTGTCTTAGCTACTTCGTAAAGTCTTCTTGAACTGGGGAAAGGAGAAGGTAGTTTATACCGTCTACATACCCTTTCCAACAAATGCCATTCAAAAGATGAATTTTGTTTTCTATGATCCTGGTAGATATTAAGTAGACTTGAATGTGTCATCCATTGCCATCTTGCTGGGATAGGCTTCATTCTACTCATTTATGTTGGGGTACCTTTAGTTGGGCTTACGTTTCAACTACTTTCTGTTAATGTCAACCACTCAGGTAGTCACCGACGTGGACTGAGTTCCACTGTGTGGGAACCATAGTCCTTGGCACCATCCACTGCCTTTCTAGCCTTTTCAGTGAGACAGCTGCCAAGGTGTCTTGGCTTTGGCAGCTCTTCATTAATTGCTAACTCATGACAAAGAATGGACCTGTCTGATCCAAGTGTGCTCAGTAAATCTTCAATACGCTTTTGGGATAATTACTGATGAAACTTAATTTGGTCTCGCGGTGGCCATTAGGAGCTTATATTGTGCTATGTGTTTTAGGAATATTCTGCTTCGTCCTTTTGAATTTCAGAAACTCACATTCAGTAAAGATATGATATAATATCGGGGGTGTATGTTATATTTTTTAAAATTCACTGTAATTTGTAAAGGAATGTAATTCCTTTACATAAATTATATTCCTCGGTAGCGCTAATCAGAATGGTAAAGCCAATATGCAGATTGCCTCAGAAAAATGTTTATTGTAAGATACTGCTTAATACACATTATCGTTGCTCAAGGATATTTCTCAAAGATGCATTTCCCATGACAATATATTATAAGATTTTATATTGACCTAGTAGGTTTTGAAGTTGTTACCTGAGTAAAACTAGCTGTATAATTCTTTGCCAAAGTATAAGTCTGAGAATTACAACTAACTTTATGCTACATTTTATTAGACTTGTAAAAGGTAGAGACCTACTAAGGAGACCATAAAACTGAGTTCCTCCATTTGCCTTGAAGATTTCTGCCACCACATTGGATTCTTATTGCTGTGCTCAAGTTCCTAAAAGGAAAGCTACTGAAAAGTTCTTCAGGAAATTAGAACAAAATAGATTGAAGGAAGAACATTTATTCCAACAACGACGAAACAGAATATTTTCTCCAAGTGAACTCTGCTGCCTCTCATGATTCTTTCAATCATCAGAGAGCCCCAACTCCACGCCAAGTACTGCGGCGTGTTCTGGGGATGGAAAAATAAACAATATATAGTTCATGCCCTCAAGGAATGCACAAACTCTTTTGTAAATAGCTAACGAAATATAGTATAGGACAAGATGAAATAAATGCTAGTGGAGAGAGAGGAAGAGGACAGTAACTGTTGGCCACAACTCATCCTCGGAGGCAGCTTCTAACATAGAATGCCGTGTGCTCCCTGATGAATTGCTTTTAAAATTCAGTGTTTGACTAGAGGGGGTTAAGAATGAGCCTTGTTTGCCATCCAGGGTTGAGAGATGTATAATGAATAATGAAACTCATTTAGTGAGGCTTTCTGAAAGCAGAAGTGCCTTGACTAGAGGAAACTTCCATTTGTCTAGTCATCATTGTGCTTTGCTCATAAGTAAAGGGCTTTGTTATAAACACATTCTTTTTCCAAAGGGCTTCTTTGACAACAGAAGGGGATTGCAATTCTCCCTATAGGCCAAAAGAGGGCACTTGGAGCTCTCCGAATAGCTATTACAGCTGCATCAGAGCAGGGCCTTTGGCTCAGACTGTAGGGATGTTTTCCTGCTCCCATAGAATAGATCTGATTAAAATATGGTTTTGGAACCTGGAAGGAATGTTGAAGACGCAGTTTGTTAGGCTCTGACTTTGGCCTTTTGAAACTGAAGACAGGCATTTATTTAGGTGTATTTGATATTAGAGAATCATAATCTTATTCCCTGTGTGTTTGTAGAGTAGTGATATATTGATGTCGAGAGGAGCTGCTGTCTTCCTGACTGCAGAAAAAGACGAATATTTATATTCACTCTGAAAACTTACCTTTGTAGACTCTTTGCCAAAGGTCGGTTCCGTGGTGATTTGTTTGGACATTTGAATATGGAAGACTTCCCTCCTTCCTTTTATTTCTCTTCAAAGTCCTCCATTCTCAGTGTAGAATGTTGAATTGTTTTGAGGTCTATAGGACTATGGCAGCTCGTAAAGTTCTGAGGATGGGGCCATTAAACTTGAAAATACATCCTGAAGGTTGGTTTGTGGAGCTTGTATAAACAGGACTGGCCAAGTTTGCACAGTTGTGAGGATTAGCCAGATTCTTGTTTTGCCTTTAAGGGCAATCCTGCCTAGAGGCCAGGATGATCTAGGAGATCTCTTGAGGTAAGATCAAGGACTCTGAGAGAATTTCCATTAATCCTTTAAAAACAACATAATGAACTGGCCAGAGCATGGTTGTGAACTAGGATTCCCAAGTTTTAGCCTTCATGCAAAATGGACTGAGTTGCCGAGTGATCTGAGAATCTCACCTTTCTGCACTTTAGTTGTCTCCCAATTAGATGGATAAAATAGAGTTGCTCTTCTTCATTTGGTCTTTTCTAATAGGATTAATTTTCACAGGGGCATTAGTGTAAAAGCAGTGGTAGGGTATGGGTCACTTTTTTTTTATTTGTTTGTTTTTTCATCTTTATCCCTGGCGCCAAACAGTCTCTGGCTCATAGTAGTAAGCTAAGAAATATTTTTTGAGTGAATAATGGAAATGAAAAGGACACAGTGATTTTTAAGACAGAACCCTTTACTGTTTGGTACTCTATTGACTAAATTTTTCCAATAATAGTGATGATAATGATACCATACATGTATGTAGTGCTTAAGAAGCTCACAAAGCACTTTTATGAATATTATCTCAATTGTATCCTCAGATCTATAATTGAGGAAACTGGAGTTCTAAAATCTTAAATGGATTTTTGAGGTCATATATAAGTGGGGTGACCATATAATTTCTTGTCCAATAGGGATAGTTTTGAGAGTGAATGAGAATACCATTAATAAACATGCCAGTTCAACAGCATAAGCTGGGACCATTCTGAGAAAATCAGTGTATGGGCATCCTATTAATAAGCAACAAAGTGAGAACTTGTCTCTGGGTCTCCCGACTCTGTTCATTACTCTATAGTGTCTCACAGGTTGCGATGTCTGCATCTTCCCATTGGTAAAGATCATAATAAATGATGATCATGAAGCATTGCAAGATCCTGTGGTGTCATATGAATCTTTGCAAAACAGAATTATATTCAACATAGTATGGGTGTTCAGTATATTTTTCTGGCCTTTGCTTTCTGATTGCTTAGAAACGGACAAACTATAGAAGACTGAAATATTTGATTAATTTAAGCACCCAATCCCCTTATTGTGCTAAATAATAGAGACTCTTATATATATGTACAATAATATTTTATATACGCTAGAATGTAATACTCTTCTCACTTTAAGATTGAGGTAGATAAACTAATTTGTCCAATATAATCAGTCTGCCAGCATTATTAGGACTCAACTATCAGCCCCTATTAACACACAGCCCTACAAACTGTAGAAAAAGTAAGATGTTCCTTACCTTACCTTCATGGGTAAATATTTAAGGGTATGAACATACTATCACATTTGCACATTTTTTAACTTAATTTTCGTATTTCCTGGCCTCAGTCCTCTTGTTAATGCATATCTATCCCTCATATATTTGGTTTATATGTGGTATCTAACATATTTTGTGCCTTCATTAGAATGATGGAGGTGTGGAGGGGCTCCCACATCTGTTATAAAAATAGCGACTTAGAGGCCAGAGTAAAGTCACTCAGAACAGGCTGCTTGGACATGTGTTATGTTGTGGAGATGTTCTTAGTAAAATACTGCAATCTCCGTGGGCTCCTCTATTCTCCCTATCATTCAGGCTGCTAACCTATTTCTTGGAGTCTTCCTTTTCCTTTTTACCTTATTTCCAATTATTAATTGCTGTGTGAAATTAGTTAGAATAAATCAGGTTATGCTATGGTAACAACCTAATCTTTTCCGTGGCTTCCAACTGCAAACGTTTATTTTTTTGTATGTCCGTCATGGGTTGACTGCTCCATATTGTCGCTGTGGGACCCAGGGTGAGGCATATTCCTTGTGGATATGGGTCAAATTTCGTGGAACAGCGAAGTGAGAAGTGGCAAACCACATCCTGGCTCTGAAAGATTTGTCTTGGAAGTGACACATATTACTGCTTACCTATCAATGTCCCAAGCAAGTTACATGGCCAAGCATGATGTCCACAAGGTCAAGGGATCAGGGTACAAAGAGGAAAAGTGGACTATCTGATGAAAAAGTAATGCAATTTAGACTTAGCTGAAATATTTTGTTGGGATCACATCTCTCTTCAGAGGACCAGTGGAATTCTCACTTCTTATCCTTTGTCAGTTTGTATTTGAGTTCACAAAAATAGTTTGAGATTAAAAAGATTCCCATCTTACTAAGATTTCTGTGCTATTCTGCGTGTCTCTTCTCCAACCAATATTTTCTTATCACATACTAGGGGCAAATAATCAAGTTAAAGTACTAGTCCTACCTTAAGGAAAAGTACAACGGTTTAAAAACTGATAAACTTAGGTGGCTATACAAGCATACATATGTTTGTAATTCCACACTCTAGAGAACTTCTTCCCACTGAGTTCACCAGATAGTTTTAATTTTGAATTCTACGTTTTTGTATTATGCAGGAATACTCATTAAACAAAAAAGTCACATTACATTTCCTTATTCCAAGGGGGTGTTATTATGTTAACATTGTCTCATTATAGTATTGTATCTTGAAGTGTTTTCTTTACCTTTGTCAACTCCCATACAAATTTTCCCAGAGTAGGGGCAGTTAGGTGTCTGCCTAGTGCCTCAGTCTAATACTTCTTTTGGAAAAAGCAGAAACTAGGTTTGTAAACTCTCCTTTTGGTCACTTGATGGTGAAGTTTGCTGAGGTATGGGTGAGCAAGGAACTGCCTTGGCACACTATGAAAACTCATGGAGATGCCACCTGCATGAGTGTCCATGTAACTTGTTGGAGGATGTGTACTTCTGGGTTCCTACACATCACTGGCCAGGAAACCACCTGCTGGCCACTGCATGGTCTGGGCAAGAAAAAAAAACAGAACCAGGAAGAAAAGCCCCCTGGTCTTGTCCTTCCAGTGTCCTCTACACAAAGCCTAGCATTGTGCCGTTTGTCAAGGAGAAAGTTTACAGGATCCAGCTCTACCATGATAATGCTGAGCAAAGAAATATTATGTATTAGGAAGTGAGAAGCAGTAAGTTGATAACTAGCACAGTGACTCTATAATTTGCTCCCTAAACCAGAAAGCAAAAGGGACAGTTGTTAATATTTATATGGAGCCATTAAGTATACACTAGAATTAAGTATGCACTGTCTTGGGAGAAACTAGAGACATAGAACCCCTCTATGTAGGAGCCAAGTCTTGAGGAGTGAATAGAATCTGGGTGCGGGGAAAATGAGAATCAGTAAGGAACACTACTGGTAGAGGCAAGGAACAGCGCAGGCCAAGAAATGGGTGCTGGAGGTATGGAGCAGATAAGCTTGGTGTGTGGTATGAGAGAGAAGTACAGGCATCCTCAACTTAGGATGGTTCAACTTAGATTTTTTGGCTACGATGGTGCAAAAGTGATGCATGTTCAGTAGAAACCATACTTCAAGTAACCATACAACCATTCTGTTTTTCACTTTCAGCACAGTTTATTCAATAAACTGCATAAGATATTCAACATTTTATTATAGAATAGGCCTTATGCCAAATGATTTGCCCCGCTAGCAACTAATGTAAGTGTTCTGAGCATGTTTAAGGTAGGCAGGGCTAAGCTACGATGTTTGGTAGATTAAGTGTATTGAATACATTATTGACTTGATGACATTTTCAATGTACAGTGGGTTTATTGGGATATAGCCTCATCGTAAATTGAGGAGAATCTGTAAGTATAAAGATGAAATCGTAGTAATTTTTTCAGTAATGCTTTGCATAAAAGGATGAACAACTCTATCTTATTATCTTAGTATCAAATGTCATAAATTTGGAGTTATTTCTTACAAGAATGTGCATTCTCCTTTCCATGATTCCCATCTTCAGGACTTGAAGTGCCTTCGTCAAACATTTATTGTGCTATGTGACATACTGAGAATTCACTGACTTCTGTAGGCCCATAGTTCAGTTGTTGAGAAAAGTGTGGTTGGTTGAATCTCTTGAAAATAGATGAAGAAAACAGTGGAGAATTTGTTCTTTGTAAATCTTTGGTTGTGGTTTTATTTTTAGTTTGGAAAACTTATACATCTAGATAAGAGAAAATTTTTAAAAAGTTGAAAGCTCACCTTCCTGTAATATATGGTATGATTTATACCAAAAGGAAGTCTATGTAGGTTATTCTTCAGGTGTTTGTGTGTATGTATGGGTAAGAGAGAGAATGAGATTAGAATATCCTTAGCCTACATTCTAGGAACATATAATTTCTAGAACTAAAGGTAGTAATTTTTTCCAGCTTCTTCTTTCATCACCTAAACTCAGCCCCCAGTAATCAGCTCTTTTACAAGACGCCTGTTGCCAAGGTTCTTTACATAGATGGTGAAGAAACAGAGGCCCAAACTCTTGGGAAGCAGTTTACTCAATCCACCAGCTAATTTGTGGTGGAAGCAGGATTTCTGCTTTTCCAACCAGAGTTTCTTTCTTCTCTCTAAGCCCAGGGAGGCATACGTATCAGAACTTCCGTAACTGAATTTCACATGTAAGTGCAGTTGATCTTAGCCAAAAGGCCAAGAAGCGATACATGTAAGTGAAAATGAGCCCCTGAGATAGGCCTCTGGACATCTGCTGTCTAGATAAAAGGATGCTGGATTCAATTGCTATGTTTTTGGGCACAGATCCCACAGAATAATAGTTCCTTCTTTTCAGTGCTCTTTGTTAATCTACTTTTGTTCCTTTCCTTTCTTTCACAACTCCCCCAAATCTCAATTATTTCCCTCTCCTCTGTAGAAGTTTTACAGGTTTAGAGACCAGGGAGTATGTTCCTTTGGAAGGCAAGGGTCATACTCCAGACACTAACAGGTCCCTATCTTTTGTCACTTCTCTAGCCATGAGTCCCCACACTGGTCCCTCCACTCTACAGTATTTCCTGAGCCTCTAGTCCCCAGGGTTCCGAGTGTAACCCTGACATCTGGTAAACCATGTCAGAAAAGCTTTTTCTGGAATTTCTGTACATCTCATACATTCCAGATAATAAATGAAAAGTATTTGGGGAAAAAATGAGAAATGAACAGTTCT
Source organism: Mandrillus leucophaeus (assembly GCF_000951045.1). NCBI lineage: Eukaryota > Metazoa > Chordata > Mammalia > Primates > Cercopithecidae > Mandrillus > Mandrillus leucophaeus. The sequence continues at coordinate 6,204,322 of NW_012103698.1, forward strand.
CAAAAGTTTATTTTAGATTGATTTATTGGCTGACCTCTCTGTACCTTTCTAACAAAATTGCTATTAAAAACAGGCCCATCTATTCCAATTCACCATACGTGACCCCATTAAATTCATGGTCAGCTTTCCATTGTATGCAACTCTATAGAGATTTGCAGCCGTATTTCCAGCATTTAATTTCCCCGATAAGAGCCAAGGACTTTAATGATAAGTGAAAATAAGAGAAAACACTTTTTAAAATTTCCATGTCCTAAATTATTACAAAATGTTTGAAAATAACTTGATCAAAATCAACCTGTAGATAATTGCGAAATATGTATCCGTTTTTCTACCTGTCCCATTTTTTTGGGGGGTCGTATCCAACCAGAAAGAGCAAAGGTTGCGGTTTATTTATTTATTTATTTACTTATGTATTTAGTCTTTGTCTCTGACAGTAGTCATTGCTTCCTGTGGATGGTCGTTACTTCCTGCACTAAACACTAAATGAATGAAACATTTATGAAATCTTACGACTGGTTAGTCACTCTCTGTTTTTTAAATCCGTGTTTCCTGAACTTTTAAAATAAATTCATCAAAATTTGCAAGGCAGTTTTATTAACTGGGGACATTTCCACAAAGTATATAAGGATGTTTGAAGAAAAATAATCTGGTTTGAACTAATAGCTGTGTGATCTTGTCAGAAAGTCTTACTTTGTCGATGGCGCAGAAAACTATAAATAAAGTGGCATCTCCAAAATTTTGAAAAGAGTCACACCACTCTTTCCTTCTGCCTGATTTAAAAATATGTGATAAAGTCAGAGAATTGGAAAAACCTCTCTTCCCATACCCTGTCTGGCTAATTCAGACCAACTGGGAAAAATCACATGATGGACAACACATCAAAAATTCAGGCTAAAAAACTGCCAAATCTATGAATAGCAGATATGGGAACCAGCCCAAGGCTTGTGTGTAGAAGGGTGACAGATAAAAATAGTGCCCTAAATTTTTCAAAGGTGATTTGAAACCTCCCAAGTATAGATGACCTTGCTACTGAAAATAAGATGACAAGGGCAAAGTTGAAATTGTGACCCCTTTCAGGGGTCTGTAGACTTAAACTGATGTTCAAGAGAGAAGGGCTGCTTTTCCCCCCCGCCTCATCAGCAAGCTTCACACAGCCACGGAACATTTCTTTTTCTTTGACGAATTCTTAATATATTTATCCTTCTCTTCTGCTCCTTTTAAGAAAAGAAGGCAGCAGCTCAGGGTCATGAGTTTTCAAAACATCCCATTTTCTGTTCCCTCCCGTTCTGGAAAGCAACATCCAGAAGACAAGAGGTAGGTTCAGCATCAAAATAAAATAACAACAACAACAACAACAAAATTCTCTCACAATAAACCATTTCTTCTCTTTTTTTCTGGACATTCTTCATTCATACACGCCTCTGTCTCTACACTGTGCCTGATGTCAGCAGGGATGTGCCTGGCAGCTGCTTCAATAGAAAAGTTTTCAAAACTCACTGCTCCCCACATCAGTTAGATACAAAGACAAAGTCCACACCACGTTTCATTATTTGGTGTTTTGAGAGTGGAAGAGAGTGCAGGAGGAAGTGCTGGTGTTTGTCAGTGCCCATTTCTAAAGTTCTTTGCGTGTCTTCCATGCCCTGCTGTTGATTAAAACATCTTCACATGTCTCCAAGGCTCTCTAAGCTGGATGGGGAGAGTTTGGTGACAGTGTGGAACACCGTTAGTGAGATTTCTTTTGGTGACAGACAGATGTAAATGTATCCATCTAATTCTTTACTCTCAGGTCTCTGTCTGCAGATAGATGTTAATAATTAGCAGTTGCATCTCCTCCCTCTTTATTAAATTGGATTCTCCATAAATTCATCATTTCTTTTTTATTTTCTCAAAGTAGCAGCAGCCCTGACAGCCTCCCTTTGTTCTTGTGCTATAAATAATTTATAACACAGAAATATCTCTTCTTAGTCTTAAAACATAAACTAATGGAATAACACAACATATTGGCCCAAACTACCTTCCACTTGGGGGAAAAGCAACCTCGGAGTGGCGGAGAGATGAAGAGCTTTATTCCTAGCAAAGGGAAACCAAAGATCACGTGGAAAAAACATTTCTTCACCTGAATGCAGTTTTTTTGTTTTGTTTTAATCCTACTCTTCCTTTCTAGATTCTAGCAGTGTAAGGGAGTTCTAGACAGCGCAAGCAAATCTTTTGTGATTTCTTTTCCAAATAGTGTACCTTGCTCAAGTTTCCAAATCCATAATATATTACATTAAGCTATACAGAAAGGAGACTATTATTCAATTAAAACCTCCACAGATGTTAAAAACATACCATGGTACATTTATTCAACAACTGTATGCTCATAACCCATGCACAATCTTTAAACACCAAATTACAGGGATTTGGTCCAAATTAGCAATAAAATACAATGTGTTTGCCCTCTACTGGGTAGTAATGACTGTGTAGTTTTCCTTGCATACCCAGTGGCCTTGTAGGCAGCTTCATAATGGTTTTATTTAGTCACTTACACAGTGTTATAAACAAATATGGTTAAGATTTGTGTAATTAAGGTAAATAGAACAATGTTGAATCAGTTTTTCTAAGCTAAGATCATCCATGGAGGTGGTTTTAAAATGTTTCTTACATTGCTCTAGGCTTGCACAGCACATCACAGGAGATAGCTTATAAGTCATCATTTGATATCCTGGAAAAATATTCAGGTTGTAGATAAATAACTCGCCTAACAATGCTAATGCAGAATATCTGGCATGTAATTTAGATAGCAATCTGAACACCTCCTTACATCAGCTGTTAAGATTTTGCACTGAAGCAGAAATAACGTCTTATCTTCCATCTGGAACTGGGACATAGAAGGGGTGACACAAGTTATTTACAGAGTTACTGCAAAACAAGAGCAGTAACAGAGTAACTACAAAGCAACTCCCTGGATTACTGCTGCAATATAATGCCAGATAAATAATCATGCCAGAGTAAATAAATTGGGAGATGCCTTATTTTATAGAGCATAAATGTAACTCTCATTCCTATTGGGGTGGAGTGTTCCTTCGCATGTTGATCTCCAAAGCATTTTTCCAAGTCCGAGCTGACCCTGCAGAGTGATAAAGTGGGCATACACCACTCATGCCATTTCTACTTCTCAGGAGGTTGGAGGAGGAAGCCACATCCACCGCTGGGGATGGAGCCTCCGTATAGTCCAGACAGACAGTCTGAAAGACAAATATACCTTTACATTTAAACTGATTGAATGAAGAGACTGCGTTAGACTGGAGAGGAATCTGGCTGGCTTTCCAGGTCAGGTCCTCTCTCACGGTCCCAATTGTCTTGCTCTTGGCAAATGATTTATTTTTTCTCTTCAACATAGGGTGGGATTAATATCTTGACTGGGGGCTTCCGAATGCTTTCTCCCCACAAACAGCAGCCAGTCAGCATTATTGGTTGGAGTGATCCTGGCATGAAACATTAAGTGTGTGTGGTGTGTGTGTGTGTGTGTGTGTGTGTGTGTGTGTGTGTGTCATGGTACTGGAGGACGACAAAATAATTACTAACTTGTGCACAGCCTAACAATTAAGAAGAAATAAATTCCTTTCTTTGGCTTAAAAACATTCTACATAAGTACTGCAACTCCTCCCCTTCCCACTGGCCCACCCACAGGATATCTTTCTGGGCTCTGCCTGTATCTCTGGGGTCTTTCTGGGTTAGGAATGTAGCAACAAATCTCAGAGAAAAACATTTTTTATTTAAAGCGCAGAATGTGAAGTGCTCGAGTGTCTACTTTTTTGCGGTTGTTCCTTTGGAAATTGCCATAAGTTACTTGACAGAGTGTATATGTATGTGGGGGTGGCGTGAGGAGAGAGGTAGGGAAGCAGGACCAGAACACTGCCTACTTTGGTGTAGAGGTTTCACATGAGGAAATCACGACATTGACTTCAAAAGAAGACAATTTGCTGCCATTGAAAGAACAAAATGGAGAAAGAAGAAAATTTCCCAGAACTTAATTAATAGCTAATATTCAATTTAATGATGGTCTGGTGCGATCAGCGCATCTTCTAAAATTCTGGAATTTTCCTAACTGCCTGCTATGTCATAACACATAAGGCAGGGCATTTGTTTCTCCATTCAGGTCCTTGCCATCTTGCTAATTCTGTACTTAGCTAAATGGGTGAAGATGTTTTGGTTTGTAAGGCAATTCTTGCTCCCAGCTGCATTAAACTGCTATTATTAATTACCTCCTTTGGCCTAACATTATGCCTTTATAACATATGAATTGTCAGGCTCTCTGCGATTATTGGAAGGCTGTGCCATACACAAAGGCATTAAGCTTAAAACAATAGAGGCTGCTTATTTGATAGGAGAAGATGTCAGGTGGAGACAAGCACAGTTGGCTGGAACTGACTTGAAACTTGTCATAAGGAAATAAGGGGTGAGGTGATCACAGCACGGCATTAACAGCGTCTGAGAGGCACACAATTCTACATGGCGGCTTCCATCATGCATTTCCCACGCAAGAAGGGGGGAAATGGGCTCTGAGTAAATGATGGGTGAATACAGAATCAATTGTCGTGTATGACAAGACACTTTCTCTCTTTGTTTAATATATAAATCAGGAGCACTTATGAATTGATATTAATTAAAATAATGTATTTGCTTTCTTTCAACAGTAATGTCAGCCTTGTTAAAAAACGGAACGCTAAATCTTCATTAGACTTTCAATATTAAAAATCTTGCATGAAATATGAATTAACATCTAACTTGTTGCTAGCTAGATTAAAGGGGAGAGAATGCAGTAGGCATTTAGCACTGTGGACAAAAGCAGAAGCAGCTTTCCCAAACCTGGGAATAAGTGAATATCCTGAGGCTGCCTGCATCATTGTCCATCACTATCTCCTAGCAGGAATGATTGCTAACCAGGTGAAATTATGGAATGCTATTGCAGCCATACAATCAAGATCATATCGAAAGGCAAATGCGCAGCCAGTCAACAAATCCACAAAATGCCCAAACATAAAAATTTAGCTCTTAAAGGTGCTTAGAGTTCTGTCTATAGATGTGGAGACATAAGCAAAATGTTCTTTGTTTTAGAAGAAAGCACATACACATTTCACTGCTTCACAATCTTTTCCACATATGGAAAAATTATGGAAAAGCTCAAAGTGTTGTTATTTGCTTTGTTGAATTTTGGAAGTCAGTGACTACTTGCTGGGGAACAGGTGTGCCAAACACTTTTGTTCATTCTCTTCACATAGATGGATATTTGATGTCTTCTGATCTTGTTGCATTGGTGGCCTGAAATTAAGGTAGATAATTGGAATGACCAGGCTGAGACCTCATATTGCATCCAAAAATACATTGTGAAACTTCAATGATCTTATTGGCATTGTGTTGTCTTAGGTGAAAGCTACTCATAAATGCACTTGCTTATAAAGTACACCATCGATGGAATTACATTCCACCTGGATTTATATGTTTGGAAAATGTGATTGAATTTTAGACCTCTCCGGGGGTAGTGTGTACGTGCACAGCAAAGCCACAAGGTGGTGGTATGGTGTCATCATATTTTTTAAGAACAACAAGAAAAGGGGGTTTGTTTAATGAGCTTGCACTCACAAGCCTGCTCATCTAGTGAACTGTGACTTTTCAAATACCAACCTATTAATGTCAAAGGCAATACTGAAGGGAACAGTTCTGTTTGATTTAAAAAATACAGACAATGTGAAGTCCACTATGGCCTAGTATCTATCACCTATGGGGCTCCATTCATGCCTAATGCTTTATTCAAGCTAAGACCTAGTTTTTATATATCAGATTAATACATATCTACAGCTTTGCACCTTTCTAGTTTGATTTTTTTATCATCAGGGCTCACCGGGGCCATTTTCATTCCCTTACTATAGCATCTGCAAGCAGGTGGATTAGAGATAACTCTCATTGTGCTTTGTTTTCCTCCCGACACTGTCATTAATCATTCCTTAAGCCACACTTCAACTTCTAGTAATCAGGACTGGCTGCTCCTGAGCTGCACAAGAATTGCCTCTCACAGTGTAATATGGAATTGGAAGCGAATGGCTGAGGCCAGACGCCTCTTCTGCATTCCCCATCTATCTCATCATTTAGGTATTTATCCATCTAGGGCTTGTACGGAGAGCACCTCTCTCCTTCCCATGAGGACACAGATTGCAACAGAGGATCAGATTTGTTACCCAGGCTTTGGGCTTTGATTGTCCTCTTATAAGTTCGGGATTAAAGTGAAATTTCCCACAGGGCTATGCAGGATTTGCTAGCATTTAACTGTTTAACCTGGCTGTTTGTGAATGAGAATCCTGTGGTCAACTATTCCATAGAGAATATTATGGTAAGCCGAGCCTGAATGGTACACATTCCGGTGTGTTCCTGTAAAGATGGGCGCAGTTGATTCCAATTAACTTCATATCTGATATTGGCTGTTTTCATGTACACAGACAGCAGGGATACTAAGGTAAAAAGAGAGTCAAAGCATTCCCTTTTATAAAATATGGATGTCGGTTTTAAATAAATGCAAATCTCCCTCAAAATTGTGATTTCCGTTTATGCTTTTTACACTAATTGGAGAATTAATCAGTCTTGCATTGGGTTGTTTTCTATTTTATGTAGTTGTTTCATGTTCTCTGATGTGTGTATCAATTCGAGTCTAAAGAGGATTTGATTCCTTATTCAACATACCTTTGAATATGACCCAAAACAGAGACAGAGTTATGAATTTATTTACATTTATTTTTTTCACAATAAGAAATATGTACTTAGAGTGTCTTAGCTTATATGTAGAACTTAAACAGACACAATTTCCTAATTCTTTGTTATTTCTGAAGAGAAACATTTTTCTTATGTGTTCCTTATTTCCAAAACCAGAGCAATGAGAAATTGGGGGCAGAACTATTCAAAAATCAAGTCTATATTTTCTGTCTGTTTGTTTGTTTAGATTTGGATTTACTTGAAGGATTTGAAAAAGTCAAAATCATTCTGCTAGCTGGTTTTGAGAGGGTTGTGTACCTGTCCACTGTAGTGATTCTATTTAATGCGAGTATGTTTTTTAAAATGCCGAAACGGACAGTGTTCATTTTATGTGTTTCATCAAAAGAAACAGAACAACGAGGCGACAGAAATACAGAATTTAGCAAACCATTTTAAGCTCATGGTGAAACCTGTCTTTTGCAAGAGAAGCAACCAAATCATTGAATATTTTATGCTTCCCCAAATCCTCCATTATATTTTCTTAACCTTAATTTTGTGATGCCAAAAAGTCAACAGAAATAGCTTTAAAAAACTATACTTAAAATGTTTAAAAATATTGGTCACGACAGATTGAAACATTTAAAAAACAATTTCAGGCATTTCACTGGAAATTCTTTTGCAATGGCTAGCGTAGGTGGCAGATTGATCATTTTGGGGGAGGCAAGGAATGGGAAGTGAGGAGGCCACAGGGGTCTCTAGACTAATTTATTTGTTTTGCTGCATGGAAGTCAGATGCCCTCTTATTAGGGAGCAGCTTTCAAAGCAGTCAGGAAGGACACCGATCTTGAGCCTGGTGAGAGCTTTGCTTGGGGTTACAAAACACGAACACGGCAGGGTTGGTGCTAAATATCTTTAACCCCGTTAAGGAGGCAACTGAATGAGGGGCATGGTGGGGGGATGCCCCTCCCCCGTGAAATGCAAGAGAAATCTCCAGATTCACATGAGTAATTTTCAGCTGGGTATTATGCTCCTGAAGTAACCTCTCATTCCCATTGTTTTAGTGTGAAATCATTTCCTCGGGAGATAATTAGAGTTGCTCCATTTATTACATTAAATGATTAGCATGCACTTGAAATGATCCAGTGTATTTTCCTTTATTGCTGATGACTCTTAAATATGGGCCTCCATTCTTAATGGATAAATTAAAGTTATCTTGGCTCTTTGTAGCCGACTATGTAGCCAAACAAGAGAGACTTTCTTTTCCAAACATAGGCCAGGTGTGCTGTGGCTGAGGTCTAGGTCTGAAGAGATTCTATTCATGTAGATGTCCCACCTGGTTCAACAAAGAGCTTGATAACATTGCTTAAAGGTTTTGTCTACCAGCCCCTTAATAAAAATGCTTTTAATGACAGTACTTTATCTGGCATTACTCATCCTATGTGTGGAGTAAGTAAGTTTAACATAAAGTGATCCAAGATCACATTTCAAAAAAAGTGCCTCACTGGAAAGGCATGCGCATTATCTGAGTAAGCAATATGCCCTACAAAGCCATGGAAAAATGATATTTTAAGAATTACCAAATATAGATTTCATTTGGATGCGAGCGCTTTTCGTTGTCTTTGAACTAGCCTGGTTGTGTAACCGACAGAGTCATCTACAATCCACTGGAAAGTTCGGATCAAGCAGGCACTGCCTGATAAATAGGCACCATTGCATATGTAATTAGAGAAATGAGAGATAAGCTGGGTGCATCTTGTATTTGGTTTATATATGGAGATTTCCAAGAAATAATAAATAGAATTTAAGCGTCATGTTTGTTAAAAAATTTAAATCAGTATTTAGGTACGAGATGTAAACATTCCCAGACGTAAAGACAAACTGTGATGAGGACCTACCAGTTTCACATTTGTCTACTCTAAGTGTGTGAGTAGCTCTCATAAATTTCACTGTTAAGAGAGAATTTTACTTGAAGAGAAAAGAGTTTTAAAGAACATAATTGAAAAAATTTCCTGCAAACTTCCAATAGTTTTATATATTTTTGGGGATGAGGAGAAATTTTCTGCCACCTAGACATGATGATTCAAAACTCTGTCATTTTGCTTTCATTGATTTATGTATTTATTGTGTTCTAATAGCATTGTTATTTTCATGAAAACACCGAGAGATGCTGTGGGAAGTTTATGGTTCATGGCAATAACTGGAGAATGAAAAATAAAAGTGGAACAGACCGGGGGATGGGGGTGAAGTCAAGACTGTGCACGGATATTGTGGCCACAGTGATCCTTTCCCGAACAGGGTGGGGCGGGGGGGGGGGGGGGCTGTTTTCATTCACACACTCGGGTTTCTCAGGTATAGAGAATAGAAAATAAGTTACCAGAAATCAAGTATTTCTTTAGCAAGTGAGAAGAGGAATTTAATACTTCTCTCATATAATGCATTCACTGCTTCTCTCTTACAATTCATATTCCAGGAATGTTCACATAAATTCTCTGTAAACAGTAGCTAGCATTTTACCACCATAGAGCCAAATAAAAAACACCCATGGAAAAGTTATTTGTATCAGAACTATGATCTTCAGAAAAGAGGCCTGTCGATATTAATTGAAGGAGAATTTATTTTAGACCTAAAATGCTAGGATAACAGCAATAAGAACAACAGCAGAAGACTTTTTTTGTTGTGCTTTGTTTTCTTGAGGGCAATCTTCACTCTTAAGCATCTGAGCAACTGTGGAGAATTTCTTTCTGAAAGTTATTTAAAATATAATAAATTACAAATGATAAATGGTTATGCTCTGGTTAAATATTTAAATGACTTAAAAATTTTTGTATTTTCCTATTCACTTTAGCAAACATTTTCCATATTTAGTCTTTTATATGATAGCAAAATGCTGCTGAGCTCTGGCTGAGGCACAATGACTTTGGGAAAACCCGATTTCTGAAGACCCCACCGTGTAATAACATTTTCTCAGCAACATCTCACATTGTCTTCCTATTCGTGTGTACTCAGATGAGACACACCGTTGTAGGAGAGGAGAGAGGTTTCTAGATCATCTGGTCATATTTTAGATCGATAGCGACTCAGGTCCATAGACATGACAGGATTTATTTGGACACACGTGGTGGTCATACCAGGACTTCTACCCAGTCCTCTAACTCTCTGTCTGGTGCTCCTTCTGCTACCATGGTAATACAACAGAGAAATACCCAAAATGTCTTCTCCAGCCTTTAGTTGGAAATGTTATTTACACATGGGAAATTCAGAGCATTCCAGTATGATTAGGTGTGATCCTTATTGATGAATATTGCCACCAAATATGATTTTAATTCTATGCAACGCAGATTTTATTTAAATGGCTTTAAGTGGATAATGGTCAAATTGTATTACCTTTCAGCTAGCCACACCAAAGAATGTTTGGGAGATGGCAAATTCCATTAATATAAAGGCATCGGCAGTCTATTTATAGTAAATCTATCTTTAATTTCTTGAAGAACTTCCGAGAGCACTGTCAAACCATGGCATTTGGAATTGGAGGAGATGTATTATCCAAAAAGAGTGCTATAATGTTGTTTAGCTTTGACAGGAGGATTTTCAGGGAAAGGATGCTTGAAAGTCTTCATCAGTGTCCTTTTGGAGAAACGATCTATCTGCAAATGATGGAGATGGAGGATAGGCTTAAATGGCACTTCTTTTCATAACTTTGTGAATTTCTTTTTAGTGTATGTGCCCTTTTCAAAAGGTGAAGTTATAACAGTTCTAATACTTGTGGCATGGAAGGTTACAATGACTGAATACCATCTCTCTCAAACATTTATTCCATTTAAACAAAAATACCTGATAGAGAGCATTTCCATTATTCAAAAGAAATCACACAATATAATGGTTTCTAGCACTCCTTTTGTAATAGCTTACTTAAATATTTTGGGCTTCAATTCAAATTTCTACTTTGTCAGACTTCACAGAAATACTTTATTCCACTGATCACATTTTTATTGTTTATTTTACTCTAAGTAGCCTTTGATTTCTTAGAGCACCAAAAGTAAAAGTCAGGTTTGCCGTTATGCAAAACACAGAATTCCTCTTCATGCATTTACTTTTTGTAAAAACAAAACCAAAAAAACAAACAAAACAAAAAAGGTAATACATACAAATATGAAAGAATAAAAATCTTTCCCACCATTAATTTAACAAAAATTTAGATATAGTATATTAAAGAACAACTATGTTCTGTGGATTATTTTGCATTTTGGACACTTGAAATTTAATACAAATAAAGTTTTCTTTAGGTGGAGATCTTGTTTCTGCCAATAGCCTATTGTGATGTTAGACATTTATGAAGACAACCAAAGCCCTCAGTTGATGTTTTTAGTGATTACATCAAATTAAAGAGAACCCCACCCCAAAAGGCAAATCTCATAAATAAACATGAATTCACAAAATCTGGTTGAAGTCTTAACTTCTAATAAGCTTGCATTTTCGACAGTGTTTTAAGTTTAAAGAAGAATGACTGTAGCCACTGTGGCTGACACATCAGGGTGGCATCACTTCTCTTTATTAAAACTTTATCCCATAATTTATAGTCTTGAAAAAGCTTCATTAGCACTTCTGTGCACTTTTACAGAAAAAAAAGAGAAACAAAGCTAAAAAAAAGAGATGGTCACATAATATATTTTGTTTATTTCAAAAGTGCTTTAAATTTTGCCTTTACACAAATAAGAAAAAATCTGCTAAAATTAATGCACAGAAAAAGAGCAATTTAATTGCTACAAAGATGATGATATAAGTAGCCAATATCAAAGGAATTCAGACTCCGGGGCTGGTACATTTCCTTTTTTTGCCTGAGTCCCTTCCAGGTGAAAATGGAGCACCTATCGTAGAATATGGGATATTTGACTTTATTATGATAATGCTGCAGCCGCTAAAGGGAAGATTCATGGAAAGATACCAGTGTGCGCCTTGGTATAATAGAAGTAAAAGACTCCATAGTTACAATACATAATTTAGCCATGCAAATACGGACTTAGGTGTGCAGTGATTTATCCATTTGCAATAGCCTGAAATTTTTTGAGAGGATTTTAAAAGACTTTATTGTCTAAAAATGAATATTTATAATGCTTTAGAGATAGTGGTTACTTACCGGCTAGGCAGTGACGTTTGCGACCAATAAAGAATGAAATGAGAAAACATACTTAGAAAAACTTCCAAGTGGGTTTTGGATAGATTCTGTGAAGATGTGTACCAAATTACTTGAATTGATGTAATGGCTTTTCAAATTCGATACTCCTATTTACCTTTGTTTTGTGTGTGTGTGTGTGTGTGTGAGAGAGCGTGTGTGTGTGAGAGCATGTGTGTGTGTGAGCGTGTGTGAGCGTGTGTGTGTGAGCGTATGTGTGTGAGCGTGTGTGTGAGAGCGTGTGTGTGTGCGCGTGTGTATACCTAAAGCCTATGAAACTATCGAGTTTTATTCAGATATTCTTAATGTCAATTAAAGTCCTCATCTATTTATTATTTTTTATTTTTTATTTCCAGGAAAATTGAATGGATTTCTCTTAAGATCATGTGAAAATGTTTTTATATGTTGAAACAGAAACATTGAAATTCATTAAGAATAAAGCTCTGGCATATTAATTTGTCTGCCAGTTCTCAGCCTAGTGTGAATTCATCTGCTTGTAAGTCTTGAAAGTAGATATCAAAATAGAAGTACTCAGTAATCGTTTCAGTACCATTAACAGAGTTACCTGTTATTAAAAATGCAATGCATAATAATCTTGAGATAGTTATGATATGAATACGCTGATCAGTATATTAAAAAACAGTTTTCCCTCCCACATTTTATCCTAAATCTATATGAAGGAGCATTGTTACTTGCAAAGTTTCAAATATTTGACTTATACGCAATTGAAAGACATATTGAAACAACAAGTACAAAATGTCCAAAGACGTGGTAAATATATAGTTTCTTAATTGCAAAGCCAAAGTAGATTACACACAGCCTTGCAAAATCTAAGACATCTGCTTTGTTTGAGACAAGAAGAAAGACATCTGGGGGCCTGAATGTTTCCTTGTGACCTGCTCCAGTGTGAGTAACCTTGTAGTTAACTAGGCATTTAGTCAGGTCCCAGAAAGATCATTGCCTGGATTCTGCCTCAGAGGCTGATGGGGACCAAGGCCAAAGCTAAAATGTCATACCCAAAAGATCATTGAAGCCAGGCAGCCGGGGTGGAAATGTCGTAACTGGGGCAGTGTAATAACAGCCATCAACCATTTATCTCTCAAGCAGTCACAAAACTACACATATGAAATAACTGATGGGGCAGAAAAAATTTAAAACCTAAAAATAAAAATGTCAGCACCGAATTTTCATGAATCTTTTTTTTTTCTGGACTAATTTGTAATCCTGTTATTGCGTTCAAATAGCCTTAAATGCTGGGGTTTTTCATCATACAGGAAACCTTTGGTGACTTCATATGGTATCGGTAGAACAAATTCACATTTAAAAAATTTCAATTGTGGGCTTCTGCAATTACATTTGACACTGACTTCTCTAACTGCAAAGAAGCCCCGATAAAGTAGCTCTTCTGCTGTCGGGTTATATGCCTGGGTAGTGTTATGTGTGTTCAGTCTAGCACAGAGCAGTTTATTTGTTTAAAGCTGCCTCGATGTTCGGGTTTATTTGCTTGTTCATTGGCCGAAATGAGCGCCCTTCTCCTGGGGTTCCTGTCCCCCGCGTGACTTTGTAACAGAGTCCAGACACGGCGTGAGGGCTTGTGCTGTCTGACAAACAAAACCAAACCCCAAACTGCCTGTGAGTTGTTGATAAATCTTTTCATTGGAATTATACTTGTCTAAGTGGCAGAGATACAAGATTCACTTCTTATTCAGTATCTGAATGCGTGGAAGGCACAGTTAATTGCTCCCCATAGTCAGGAATTTGGCAGAGAGAAAGCAGCGCGTTTTAATCGGTCTGTCTAGCTGTATTTTAAAGCACCTCTTGCCACAGTGCCTGCATATTCGTGTTGGCATTAATAGAACAAAAATGTGTATTGGACTTGAAAGGTGTTTTGATGGTAGGTAAACACATTTATTTTTCACCTGATTCTGTTTTCTGTACTCACGCTGCCAAAAAGGCAGCTGAGAGAATGGTGCTGGCATCAGGGGGAGTTAAAACCTGAGCGTTTCTTTCACAGCACTACCTTTAGAATGAGAATATAGGGTTAATTTAATTAAGGGACAAAACGTCCAATGGTGGAGTTTAGAAAACAGGCCCAAGAGCGAAGAAGAGAGGATTTGGTTCTTAAAAAAGGAAAGCAGCTGCAAGTGAACCAAAGAACCCAAGGCTTTATTTTTAAAAGATTCGATTTCTTGATGGAAAAAAGTGATTTTACATGTTTATAAGAAAATCACGTTTTATTAAAAAATACTAACGTCACATAGGACTGATTCTTATCGTAGAGAAAAACAGTGTAAGTAGCTGGACTACAAAACTGTGTGAGCACCACAATATCGCAATTCAGTGTTGATTTATGAACAAAATCAAGAATCATTAAATTGGAAAACTTTTTATACTCCTTTAGTGTAGCAATTTTTCCTGATCTTTCTTAGATATATCACAGGAAGAGCTCTTTCAGTGTAAAAATGCCTGATATTCAAATATCTTATGTTTGACACATCTTCTATGGTAAATTGTTTCTACTTTTTTTTTTCCCCCAAATATCATCTCACATCAGTATGCTGCATTTTACCGTGAAAGCTCCTTCTCATGTTTTTCTCATCTTGAAATAATACGAGCTTTAGAGGCAGGCAAACAGTTATGATATAGGCCCTTCTCTTTACTCATTATAGGCCTTTAGGCATGCTTGACTCTCCTGTACCCAGCCTTTTTCAATGACCAGTGGAAGTAACAGCACCTGCCCTGCCTTGCCACGTGCCTCCCAGGTTGAAATACAATCAGGTCATTTGGCTTCCATGGAAGGCAACACTTTTCTCCTTGCCTGAGATGATGTAGCATTTGTTCGTTTGCATCAGTTTTTTAAAATGTCAGTAGCATATAATAGCAGTAAGCAAAGTTTTTTGCTTTGTCAAGAAATTAACAATGTAGCAAAATAAAAATAAGTACTAACAGCCTGCTGTGTGATGAGATGCTGGAAGCGAGTGAAATTGAGGCTGCTGTCTTGACAGTTGAGAGAGCAGACTCTTCAAGAAGGAAGAAAAAAAGAATTTTTCTATAAATTTAAAGAATTTCTCCCAATTATGTCTCGGTAAGAATACTTTTCTAATGTTTAAGAGCGGTATCCTCTATTACCGTGCTCATTATAGCGAAATGTAAGAATGCATGAGTGGTGGGTGTTTTGTTGTGACATCTGAACTATTTGTAAATATTGTTCACAGCTTTCTTAGCATATTTTAGCAAGGCAACATTTCAGCAAAGTATAATTTATTACACATGATATAGATGGTGAGCTTCCCAACCCATTTGCTGTAGACCTGTTCGCACAGAAGAAAGCTGACATTAGGTGTATTACAGCAAAGTAGAAAATTTCAGTCTATGGGTCTGGAGCCCTGAAGTGGTTGCTTTGCCTTTATAAAACCACCAGTGGGACCAAGAGACTGGCTTTACCTGATGTTGGGGTTCCAGATAGTAAAAATGCTAGCATGGTCAGGGGCAAGAGTGTAATTATTTTTTCTATTAATATGCCATGTGTTTATGTGTGCATGTATATATGTATGTGTGTATGTATTTTGCCAGGCAGCTTCCTCTGGCTGTGGCATGCAACCCCAATTCCACTTTGCATGGTATTTTCTTTTTGCATTTTCTACATGAAAAAAACAGCCTTCACCCCGATGGCTCATTTGGCTTTGCTTTATTCTTTTAAATGTTCCTCAAAGGGAGGTAAAGGTCATGGAAAGAGTTAAGGTGATTTCTTTTCTTGTCTTTTCTCTGCCTGCTTTAAGTGACAATGAAAACAAATTTTATTTTAGCTAGGTGGTTTTTCTTTTTTTCTTTTTTCTTTTCTTTTTTTAGCTGTCATTTTGGAAGAAAAAAAGAGTTGGAACTATTTTGAAAAGGTGTTTTGTTTTCAGAATACAAGTTAACAGCGAAGTATTTGGACAGTAAAGCCTGTTTGTTTTCAGTAAAGGAAGGCTTGGGAAACCTAATCTCCCTCCCCTCCTTTTCTCCTTCTCCTCCTCCTCTTTCTCTCCCTGTACTATGGGGAATTAGGTTAGTTTCACACGGAAGTCACAGTGATTGTGTGCCTATTATGTTCCAGACACTGGAGTAGTAACTTTACAGTAGCACTGGGAGGTAAGTGGATTATTCCCATTTTACAGAGTGGGAGACAGAGACTTACAGAGCTAAAACGACTTGTCTGAGAGCAAGTGACAGGCATGCCAGGTTTTCAACGTAAGGTTGTCTGGATTCAAAACCATGGTTCTTTCCCCTCTTCCACAGCACCTCTAAAGTAAAGGCAGAGGAGCAGTTCTCAATAGGGCTGCAAATCAAAATAACCTCCTGTGAAACGTGAAAAAAGTTCAAATGCTTGATTTTCATTCCTGGACACGCTATGCCTGTGGCCGTTAATTCTGAGCATCAGCATCACCTGTGGTGTTTCAAAAAATTCCATGCCAGTTTCCCACCCTAAGTCTACTAAATTAGTTTTCAGGAATGGAAATCAAGTATTTGATAAATAAGGCAAAGAATAAGACAATTCTGAAGACAGAAGACATTTGTGTTAAGTTGGCACTAGATTCAGTACCTGTTGGTCTTTAGTATAGTTGATACGCTCTTTCATCTAAGTTTCCATTTGTAATATTTTTGCATCTAGTTTTCTGGGATAGATAATCCAGATGGCCATTGATAAATGCTGGTAGAGTGACTGTTAGAATTGTTTTTAAAGCCATTTTGTCTGTCGAGGAGAACCACTACCATAAGCAAAATGGTTGAGGGTGCTTATGAAGTCACCCATCACAGACGTAACTTTGTGATTTCTTCAGCTGAGAGTATTTGTTTAGTTAAGCATCCTTCTCAGGGGTTCCAAGAGTCTATATCTGATTCCCAGCGCCATCACTATCAGCCTCAGGAGGCAAAGGTGAGAAAGCCTTATTAGTCTAACTCCAAATTTGCTATTCATTTTATTAATTTCATATAGGAAAATGAACAGCGACTAGAACCTCTCTTTTAACCATCTAGAAGTCTTGTTTATTGCTTTCACTATGCATTACTAAATCATGTGGAGTTTGAGTAGAACTATGCATGCCCTTTTTACACTTGCTTCTGGGCACTGAACAATCATAAATGAACTTCCATCATGAATTTTCTGGATATGGGCTAAAAGATTTTTTTTTCTACAGTCTTTCAGTTAGTGGTTCATGCCAATAAATTGACTGTAGTGTGGAAGCTAGCAGAATATGAAAATGTTTGGCTTATGGCTTACTAAAACTGGAAAAATGACACATATTGCTGATTTCATTTACCTTAGCGCACCTCCCAAGTCTCGAAGATCTATTTGTGGGTGTTTTGCCATCATGAATATAACTGATCTCGCGAGGATTACTCAAACAGCAACTCAGGAAAACATCTTTAGATAAATCTGATCTTAACCTCAAAGTGTATTTAGCAAGCAATATTGAAATTAAACTAAAATGGAAGGATAGTTTAAAAATCAATAGCTCAGTGGTGCCATTCATAGTCTGATACAGGTATTTGCTGTCTTATTAAATGAATTTGCTACTTTATAAAATATTCCTGGTATTTTCAAACACCATGCCTGTGCA
Source organism: Mandrillus leucophaeus (assembly GCF_000951045.1). Taxonomy (NCBI): domain Eukaryota; kingdom Metazoa; phylum Chordata; class Mammalia; order Primates; family Cercopithecidae; genus Mandrillus; species Mandrillus leucophaeus. The sequence continues at coordinate 6,221,818 of NW_012103698.1, forward strand.
TAACATCTACACATATCTTAGTTTAAAACACTATCCAATGAGGTTTTACAATGAAAATGTTCCATCCTACTCTTTACATCCCTTCTCTGGCACCTCATCCCCTACTTCCCCAGAAACAAAGGCATATGATGCTGAAGCAGCTGAGGCATATCTATTCCGTAACAGAGAAGTGAGTGATTTTGCATGACTGGCCTTAATGGTACCAGCATGGATCTCTGCCTGGCTGAACCCAGCAAAGACTCGGTAATTCATGGGTGACTTCCATTCTCTCCTGCTGTCTAAGTGAAAACTTACATTGAAAAAGGCCCTCAGTTTATATATAAAGTATAAGCAGCAAAGGTGTGCTGTCTTAATTTTCAGTCTAACCCTCAAGACATCCTCCATGGCATCAGTATTAAAGCAGAAACCAAAACTACATTTTCCTATTCAATAATAAGCTATGGAAGTTGCATGGGGTCGAGTCTCTAGGAAATCCCCTCTTTCTTTGAAAAAATGTCATTGGTAAGATAGGAGATTGGCACCACAATGAGTAAAATATAGTGCGGGCTGCTACGCACTGTCAGGTAGAATTTGGTTTGAGACACTGACTTTTGTCTGCGTGGTGTCTCCGTTCCAAAGAAGATGGAAGATGCAAAATTGCAAGTTTCGAATCTCTGGTTAATGTGGTCTATACAACTGAATAATGTATAAGGAGATGTTCCTTTGATAATGTCACAATTATTCATTGTACAGCCATAAACTCAAATATTCACATTAACAGCTAGGTATTATTTTTCTTCTCTGAAATTAAGTGAGCGGCATCAGTGGTCATAAATGAGAGCATTCATCAAAGGCGGAGCCATGGCAGAGGATTAAGTGAATGCTGATGAAGTGTCCAGATTCCCATAACTTGGAATGGAGCTGCATTCAGCATTCCTTTATTATCCATCTGCCACATAACAAAAAGTCTCCTATATTTAATGCAGGTTTGCCCTAGGCCACGTAATAGGATTAGGAATAATTTCTACAAATTTACAAAAACAAATCACATGGGAAGGCTTAGAATTTGCTAATAATTTCTCCATAGCTGGGAGATCAAAGGGATGTAAGAGTCCCTAGCCAGGCGGTAGTTTGACCCTGGCCAGGCTTTTTTAATGAAAGGGTTAATCTTCTCCGAGGTGACCATAGAGGAGCAAATAGTGTGACCAAAGGCAGATTCAGGCCTCCAAAAAACAAGGAAGAAAATAGTCTGAAAAGTACAACAGCAAGAAAACATTTACAGAATCACGCGACATTTTCTGGTTTAGAAAAAATAAAACTGCAGAACCTCATTGAAAGGGGCAAGACAAAGGACGAGAGCTGGCTGAGAAACAAACCCAGGAAAGATCAAAACCCCTCACCATTGCCTTGAGGAATAAAAGAAATTAGGCTGCTTGCTTGTTCTTTTAAAGGTTTTCCCATCGTGGTCAGGTAAGGGCCGCCATCCATCTCTTAGCCCACTCACACTGTTCCTGTTGAACTTTGAGAGGCAGCCCACCTGGCAAGGGTCTGCTAGCATGCCATTTCAAGTGTACCACTTTATAAATAGGCAGATTGGGATAGAAAATCATGAATTCTTACATGGACTTTCTCCAATCTTAAAGGGAAATGAAGGTGAACAAAGGCATATTAAAAATAATGAAGGCAGCTAGAACTAATGGCATTGCTCCAGTGTCTTTCAAGATCTTTATTACTAATTCAGATAAGTGGAAATCTGTAGCCCAAATCTGCTATCCCACCTTTTCTTCCAAGTGGCTATAGTGATGAAGCCAGGGCTCACACATATCAGGAGCCCCACCAGTCCTTTTTCCTAGCAATGGTTATAGGATCCCATTGTCAGCCTGCATGATTTGTTCTCAAGACATCCTGAACACAATGCTGGGCTTCTCCTTTATCTATTGTGCTACTCAGCAAATGGATTAAATATAGGATCTGTCTAGTGCATGAGACATGCTAGATACTTTTAACATAGTCTTGCTGAAAGTCCACTTAGCCTTTGATGGAGGTGAGAGGCTTCCTGTTACTAAGTCTCACCACCTTACTGTGGATCCAACCAGAGGGAAATAAAAGTTGCCTGTCTATTCACTTTTATTACCTGTTGGTTTGTTAAGACTAAGGTTGAAGTTGGAGGTGAAGGTCCTTCTTGGAAAACTCACTAAAAGAAATCAACTTGGGAGAAAAGGAAGGAGTGTGAGAAAAAAAAAATGGTCTCATTAGTCAAAACAATGGTCTCAAAATGAAGTAATTTCTTTTTTTCAGAGTTATACCTTTCTTTTGACTTCCAGCTCCTAAGAAGCAGGCTTATGACTGATGGGCTTCTTTCTGGGAAGAGTTCAGAAGAAATCAACTCCTTTCGCCCAGTGCCCTCTGATCCTCTCACTTCTTTCCCCAGAACTGAGGGAAAACTGATCATGAATTGTTCCAGGGCCCTGTGGGCATTGGTGGAAGATAGATGCCAACATAGACTTCTGAAACCTCAATATCCTGCTTGCCAGTTCTATGCATGCTAGATTTCTTGGTGGCAACAGTGTGGAAGAATGGTTGGTTCTTCTGGCAGAAACAGCAGACCTGAGACAAAATATATAGACTATCTTGGTACTCAATGGCTTACTGACTTATGTATAGAGGAGGTCCTAAGTCCACCAGGTCTTGTCATTCTCATCTTCTCTCTCAAATTTATCTTTTCCCTGCTATTCTCACTGCTGCAGTTCAGACACTGAGAATTTCCAATCTGGTCCTTACTTCACACTTTCACAGCATCCAACTGCAAGTATGGTCCAATATATTTATACTGAACTGAATTCAGTTCCTCGATAAATGATTTTTCTCCAACATTTTTATGATTTCACTCATTCTATCCTTCCATTCAAAACGTTTTCCTTCTTGTTCACATGGTAAAAACTTCAAACCTCAAATATAAGTTTCTCCATGAAGTGATTTCAGTCAGGAATACAACTAGTCAGCATTAAAGTGAAAAGCTATGAAGTCAAATTTAGGTTCATTCATGGTCATACTGTCTTGTATTTGGTAAGTGCTTTACCTGTCTGTATCAGCTACTGTTCTAAGTGCTATATGTGTATCAACTGATATAATTTTTACATGATTCTATGATGGAGAAACATTTATTATTTATGCATGCATTGTAGACAAGGAAACTGATGCTTAGAGAAGTTAGATACTCTGCTTAAGGTTATATCTGGTAATTGGCAGAGTCAGGCTTTGAACCCAGGCCTGCATGTTATGTTAGACTGTTTGTCAGTTCCCCTTATTTTCTGGCTAACTCTTGTACTTAAAGTCTTTGAGATGAGAGGGATCTTGGAGGTAACTGAGTTGTGTAGCTGTTTTTTGCTCTCAGATGATTAAACTGAGGCTCTGAGACAGTGAATGACTTAATCGAGGTTACAGAGTCAATGGCAGAGCTTGGGTAAGAGAACCCAGGTGCAAGACTGTCCAGAATTCTTTCCCTGAAAGCAAGTATATTTCCCTGCCCCGCCCAAACTAGAAATCTCCACCCCCTCCCCCAACTAGAAATCCCTGTGCCTCCCCCAAGTAGAAATCCCTGCCCCTCTCTCCTAACATTAATTTCTGTCACTTCTTTTAATGTACATTAGACAAATCGATTTGTTCACCAATTCTTAAAAGCCCACCATGATGTTAAATTTCGGTGATGCGAAGATGAATAGAACATAGTCTCTCCCTATGCTTGAAACACTTACTGTCCACAGGGGGCAAGGTGTCGAGAGAGAGTTGCAAACCACTAAGAACAGTGTTATGAATGGAGGTTTGTATCCAGTGTGCTATGACAGCACAAAGGAGGAAGAGATCTCTTCATGATAAAGTCAGGAATCACTTCATGGAAGAACTTACATTTGACATTTGAAATCCTTACCATGTGAACAAGGAGAAGGAACATATTTTGAATGGAAGGATAGTGTGTCCAAAATTGGTTCCTTCCAGTGGGTTCTTGGTCTCACCGACTTCAAGAATGATGCCATGGACCCTTGTGGTGAGTGTTACAGTTCTTAAAGATGGTGTGTCAGGAGTTTGTTCCTTCAGATGTTCAGATGTGTCCAGAGTTTCTTCCTTCCAGTGGGTTCGTGGTCTCGCTGACTTCAGGAGTGAAGCTGCAAACCTTCACGGTGAGTGTTACAGCTCTTAATGGAAGCATGGACCTAAAGAGTGGGCAGCAGCAAGATTTATTGTGAAGAGTGAAAGAACAAAGTTTCCACAGTGTGGAAGCGGACCTAAGCAGGTTGTCGCTGCTGGCTCCGGTGGCCAGCTTTCATTCCCTTATTTTGGCCAGCTTTTACTCCCTTATTTTGCTCCACCTACATCCTGCTGATTGGTCCATTTTACAGAGCGCTGATTGGTCCATTTTACAGAGTGCTTATTGGTACGTTTACAAACCTTTGGCTAGACACAGAGCACTGATTGGTGTGTTTTTGCAGAGTGCTGATTGGCACATTTACAAACCTTTAGCTAGACACAGAGTGCTGATTGGGCATTTTTATAGAGTGCTGATTGGTGTGTTTACACACCTTTAGCTAGACACAGAGTGCTGATTGGTGTGTTTACAATCCTTTAGCTAGACAGAAAAGTTCTCCAAGTTCCCACCTGACCCAGAAGCCCCCAGCTTCACCTTTCAATAGAATGTGTGAAATTGTAAACACGTTGAAGAAAATGATGCATTGAGGAACGGAATTCAGTTTAGTATAAATATATTGGACCATACTTGCAGTCGAATGCTGTGAAAGCATGAAGTAGGGGCCAGGTAGGAAATTCTGACTGAACTGCAGTAATGAAAACAGTGGGGAGAAGACAAATTTGAGAGAGAGATGATAAGAATGACAGGACCTGGTGACATGGGAGAAGAATAAGAGGGACTCCTAGATTTCGTTCTTGGGTGGCTATGTAGATTTACACCAAAATGAGAAATACATTGTAGCAGAGAACATTGATAAGGTAATTCTATTTTGAGTGTCTATTAGACACCCAGGTACATCTGTCTAACTAACTGTGGGAAATAAGGGTCTGGAGCTCCAGGGATGCAACTGAGTGGAGAAGATGAAGATGTGGGTACATTGATGGTAAAGGAAACTAGGAAATAAAGATCTTTTGAAGAAGAGTGTATAGAGTGATAAGAGGGGGATGATAAGTATGCGAAAACAAAACAGAGATAGAGGGTGTTTACAGAGAAGCAAGAAAATAACTCAAAGAGAAAGACTTATGACGTAGAAGGAACAAAAGGAAGGGTGTTAGTAGAGAGTGTTGTCAGTGGGGTTGCTCAGAGGTCAGAAAAATTAAGGACTGAAAAGTAGCCATTAGGTATACCAACTATTAAGAATGGGGATTGGAATAAGAACAATTTTAGAAGTCTGTTTGTAGGAGCTGCATAAGTGAATGAATGCTTAAGAGGAAAAATAGAGAACAGAATTAGAAAATGAAAGGAAGGTCAGAGATAAGAAATTGAGGTCTCGGTAAAAGACGAAGGGCCTAATGGACCTCTGTAGGCCCAGGGGAAGGAGCTGGAAAAGAGGACAAGGCTGGAGACATGAAGCAAAGTCCCAGGGTTTGGAAGGGTTGGAATCAAGGGCACTTGTGGTCAGGCTGGCTTAGTAACGACTCAGCCTTGTTGGACATGTGAATAGTGCAACATCTTTTCCTCAAACTGTCTCTCTTTGTAGCCCATGATTTATCTGAAGGTGTGTGGAGCTTCCTGGAAGGGACCTGGGAGAGACTGGAATTGTAGAGTCTGGGGATAAAATGGAGAAGGGAGTATTTGGAAGTCATATTACAGGCGACATACGTTCTGATGGTAGAAGGTGGCGATGAGGAGAGGGGCTGAATGGAAGTCATATTTTAGGGGAAAGGTGAAAGAAAAGAAAAGGTGACCTGCCCATAATGGAAGATGGAATCTGGCAAAGGAAGGCTAACTTAGTGGCGGGTCCTCAGGGCTAAATGCAATCTTGGGAATGATGTTGCAGCTCTCATGGAACTTCTGTAACCCAAGGCTGAAAGAGGTGTGCTGCTCATTGAAATATCCCTTTCTCAAAATACGGAATATTTTGAACCAAGCCACTTAGCCCCCTTGTGGAGCTATCCATATGTAGGTCTAGGGAAGTTGTCTTCATTCTCTCTCCTTTTCAACTAGCACAGAAGGAACAGTGGTGCCATTTCTCCTCTGTCCTTTGATAAGCATAGAGTGTACAGGAATTTAGCTTGGCAAGTGGCAGTTGTAGTTGGACTGGTGGTGGGAATGACAAAGCCTGTCTGAGAGAAAAATCTGTCTCACAGAGATCTGAAACCTTCTCTGGGGCTCTGATGACACTCAAAGTCATCACTACACAGAGGCAAGGAGGGAAGGAGGGCTTTTGTTTTGCAAAAGCATCGTTGGCCACTGGGCAGGAGCCCACATACAGGAGATAGTGGCTGCTTTGATGGTGACCCTGGCAGTTTTATTGTAGGGACTGGTGACGGAGTGCCAGGTCTCAGTATTCCAGGCAGGACTCCAAGTTCGGTTGACTGGACAATTTAAGAAAACACTGAGAGCAAGTATTTTTGCTTCTCAAGCTGTGGGACGGAGTATTTAAAAGCCACACAGTCCTGAATTCCAATCACAACTCTTCCAAGTACTGAGGCAAGTTATTGAACTTATTGAATTTGAGAGTGGGATCTGAATGGAGCTTGGAGATATTGAAATTAGAATATTAATGTTAATGGCTACATTTATGTTGTAGGTTAGGGGAACTCAGGCATTGCAATTTAATTAAATTGTTTTCCATCTTAGACTTAAGCGTAGTAAGCAAGTTTACTCAGTTAAGAAGAAAGGAGCAACAGTTAATTACATTAGAATGCTGCTGAGCTTTCAAAGCAAAATCATTCCTAATTTGTACACTCAATCTGTAGCATATCTTATTCAGACACATACTCTTCCCCACTTTCTTCTTACCCCCATTTTATTCTGTCTTCAGGCAGTTTTTTGTCATTCTAAAGAAAGATAACAGATACGTCTATTGACTGTTTACTTTGCTACTTATTTCAATTCTACTGAATTCGAAAAATTTCACAGAGGTCCAGGTACACTAACTCATGCCTATAATCCCAGCACGTTGGGAGATGAGGTGGGAGGACTGCTTGAGCCTGGGAGTTGAGACTACACTGGGCAGCAGAGTGAGACCCCATCTCTATAAAAAAATTAAAAAATAGGCTGGATGTGGTGGTGCCAACCTGTAGTTCCAGCAACTCGGAGGCTGAGGGCTGAGGTGGGAGGATTGTTTGAGTCCAGGAGGTCAAGTTTACAGTGTACTATGATTGTGTCACTGCATTCCAGTCTGGATGACAGAGTGACACTTTATCTCAAAGAAAAAATCACAGAGGTAGAAGAGACAATGGTCTTGGCTGATTCACAGCTGTTGTTGTGGTTATTAAAGTGTGTTTTTGGAACAGCTTCTCATTGGATGTTAATGTATCACATAAAATAAGGATAATTATTTCATAGTTTGGGAAAGCTGACCAATCATGTTTCATTTCTGTAGTAATATAGCTTCCTCAAGACTGACTATACTAACATGCATTTGAATCTCTCAAACTTATTTGACCCCGTAAAATATGAAAATGTGAAAGACATACTTTCCTTCAGAACTGTTGCAGAAATTGTGTATCATGGATCAAGCTTTCGGAAATTGTTTCTAGGAAAATGGGCAGCTTGGACTTTTGGGACCTGAGATATTGAAGTGGAAAGAGTCCTGTAGAAACTTCTAGAGTGAGAAAAGAAAAAGATTGAGAAATTTTTAGGAACTAGCTTTTGGTGTTTCGTGCTTTCTCTCTAATATGATCCCAATTTATTCCATTCGCACTTTAATCAGAACCAGGAAAATTAGAATGTGGGAATTCCAGTAACTCCCAGGCAAAATTCCTCATGTTACTCTTCTATGAGTGGTAGGGCAATACAGTACTGTGTAGTTTTTATACCAAAGACTGACTGGCTCTGTGTTTTTCTTAAATGAATGCCAGCAATTTCTGGCAATGGCAATTGCTGTAGCAAATACTCCAAACAATGATCAGGGCAAGGGATATGACATATTTTATCAAAATATCTAAAATAAGTCATAAGAAAGTGTTGTTTGGGAGATATTTTTACAAGGATTTTTGTCTTCTGCACATTCCAAATCTTTCAGATGTTCTGATTGATTATCCTTTAGCCTAGGCATGATGGAAATTCTTTTCTTCAGAGCATACATTCATTGACTATTCCAGTTATACTGGATAACCCATGTGAAAAATTACCCAATTGGTGATTCTTAACCAAGGGTAAGTAAGCATACACAATTCTACATAGCTATGTACAAATATATGACACTTGGCCCATATGCACAGATTCCGATTCAGTAAGATTTAAGAGGGCCTCCTAAGTTTGTGTTTTTGCAGTGACCCCTGGATGAGTCTAATATACACCTTGAGCTGAGAACCCTTGGGATGGATATAACTAAATTAGCAGAAATAGACTGTTTTTCATTTATGAAACAGCATGGCATGCTAGACCTCACACAGTCCTCACTGATGATGGTGAAAAATGTGCATTTTAAAGTAAAAATGATGATCAGACATCTTTATTTGTATCTGTGTCTCATATTCTAAATATTCCTTTGGAGGCAAATTTGGTAAAGTGGCAAAGTGAGAGGAACAGGCAAGATGCTGACTCACCTGCCTATAGGATGTATGTACAAAACTCCCTTTATTGAGGCAGCTTCTGTGAGTGTGGCTTATAGGTACTTTTGAATTAGGGAAATATGATATTTCAGGGTAAGGAAAATAAGGTGCACTAGACTCTCTGGGGAATGCTACATCAAGAGAGGCGATGATGAGAGGAAAGTAATGGAGCTGAGCGTTCATATCTTGGCTTCATGTTCATATCAGCTCATTCTACTCAGATCATTGACACAGCCACCAATGATAATATTTTGGATTTGCAAATAACAGAAAACCTTAAGCCACCCAATGTTCCCAGGGAGACATTGCTGAAACAATGACAATGAGAAAATGCAATGTGTTTGTCAAATTAGAGTACCAAATTCTATCATCCTTTGGTGCAGGTAGGAGGAAATCCTGGTTAACAAAGTGTTATGACATCTCTGAATCTCCTAAATAAGCTTTCTAGGATGTGATGATGAAATGATAGCTTATTGTGCAGAGAGGAAGATCCAATTATCTTCATAGTAACAATTTTACCTTCTTTTGTTTTTCTGATCTGCTAGCAAGCTAAAAGAATAGCTTTTGAGAGAAAAAGTTGAAATTTCATTAATGGCTGATGGAATGGCTGAGATAATGATCTATCTACAACATCTGTCACCCTCCCTGTATCTTGGGTGGACTCAGAACTGTCCTAGAATGAAATCTCAGGATAAGGTGGACCCTATATGGCTTAGAGCATGGGTTTCCTTTGAGTTGCCTTGGCTTAAAAGCTAATATCCTCAATCACACAGCGCCTTTGAAAACCTTGGATTCCAGTATTGTTTCTTTCAAGAACTAACCACCTTAATCCCCATTTGTTAATCCTTCAGGGGAAGTGTGCATGATTTTATTATATATTGTTCATGATTATATGTATATTCAAACCACAGGGGAAATGAATGACATTATCTATTAATCTGTTTTATTTTAAAAAATCATTTGCCTATATTTCTCTAAGTAGGACCTGACTGGAAGCTCACATCACTACCCCCATCCCCAAATACTCAACTCAAATATTACAACATAATTGAAATTAGATTAAAAAATTAAATGACATTTTGCGAACCGTTTAAAAGGGTCAGCAATGTGTTTGAGCACTACGAGATTAACCTTTGTTCATTTGGGAAAATGCAGACTTCAATAGGGATTCTGTGGCTGGGGTTGCACTTGCTAAAAGTTTAAAACAGTAATTTTTTCCTAAGAAAGGTCATCTTGAGCTAAAATGTCAAATAAATTATTTAGATTACTGAATTAGAAAAGTGAGGATCTGACAGGCTGAATTTTTTATGCACATTAGCCACATCCAGGGTCTTTCTATGCTCTTTTTATTAGGTAAAGTGCACCCCCTTGCCTCTTATTAAAAATCTCTCTATTTAGTCCGATACACTTCCTTTGATAGATGACTGCTGCTTTTGAGCATCCAAATCCATGAGGCTGCTGAATTCATATGGCTTGTGTCCATTTTGCATTCCTCCTATTACAGATTCTAGTGAAAAGGCACACAAGTCACAGAGAAAAGAACATACACATAAGCACACACGTGAGCACACACACCAACCATAAATGTTTGTATGTATGCACACAAATACATAATGATATCTCACGCATGTACACAAACATGTATAATGTATATATATTCTTTAAGCAAGGTAACCTTTGACTTCAGAAAAATAAAAATGTTATTCGAAGATAATATACACTCCTTGACTTATGGGATTACATCCCAGAAAGCACATGGTCTATTGAAAACATTTTAGGTTGAAAATACATTTAATAACCCCCAAAACTCAAAGCTGAAAAATCTAACCTATAGATTTAGAATTACAAACGCATTGTAATTCTGAAATGCGTTTTTAATAGAGAACGACTAGTATCAGATTGTTCCTACTTAGGAAATAATACCCAAAAAGTAAATGGCTTTGTGACCCTGTGACTGAAGGAATTCTCCTGGATGCAAAAGTACTCTTTGAAGGAACCTCTAGGTGCCACTGCCATCTTGGGTAAATGGCAGTTTTCTGGTTAGTGCTGCTTTTATAGAGCACTGTGAGCCTTTTAAAACCTTTTCCTGTTGTAGGTAGGTGATGCTGGTACTAGTTCTATTTTACACATAAGAATTTGAGTTATAGAGCTGTCAAAATTGTTGATAAGGCTTGGTTACTATCACATTTTCACATGTGAGTCCTAATATTGGCTCCTGGCTCCTTCTCCACCAGAATATTTATGTCAAATCTGTGGTTTCTTACGCAAATAAGTTCTTTTGAATGTTTAGTTGAATATTTTGGTGCCTATAGGTGGAAATGTACTTGGTACTCCCAAATGTCTTCATACCTTTATACATAAAATACACAATATTCTGTATTTTTGTGAGACTTTTAGCTTATACTTCTTATGTTTCTGGTGCATATATATATATTTTTTAAATTCCTCATTTTAGAGAACTTTTTTCTCTAGAATAGTTATTTTTCCAAGCTGCTTTTTCATATCTATCTCAAGAAATTCTCTTTACTTGGCTAAGAATCCTTGTACAATCCTGGGTTGAGATTAGAATTCAAAATTTAGAGATTCTTGTTTCCAAATCCGTGGTTGAATTACATTCGTTTCTTTTCCTCCTCCTCCATCTATACTTTTCATCTCCCCCCATTTTTCCTTTATTTCCTCTTCTTCTTTGGCTGTCTACATACCTCTTGCTTATTTGGATAATGTTTGTGCCCTGTATTTCCCGGCCTCCTTGAAGTTGGGCAGAGTTTATGACTATTTCTGGCTACTGGAATGTGGATAGAAAGGAAGTATGTCACTTTCGGGTTAAAGACCTGAAAAGCCCTGACACACCCCTCTAGCTGCTGCTTCTGTTACCATGGCAGTTGAGGAGGGGCTTTAGCTGTGATGATAGGACTAAAACTTTGAAGCTGACCATGAGGAGATGCCCTGAAAAGGCACACGTGCCTGCAGTAGACTTTCCATTAGCAGCACATTAATTTTTGTTTGGTTAAACATTTGAGATTTTGGAATTGTTAGCACAGGATAATCTAGTTTATTTTGACTAAAATAGATTAAGGGGGACTCTTTATTCAGAATTTTAGAATTTTATATTCAATGAAAATACAGTACATTTTATTGTTTCCATCCTGACCTTTCATTCTAACCATTGCCCTCTTATATGGGGTCTCTGTGAGTATCCAAATGCATATAAGGTGAGCGTTTTTTTAAATTCTGCCCTCAATGATTTTTTTTGAGTAACATTCTCATATGTTGCCTAAACTTGACATCTCCCTGAGTGTAATAAAAAAAACCAGGAAGTGCTGACACATGCAAAAAACTGTTAAATCCCAATATTTCTTCCATTTATTTGAAGAAAAGATGTCCTGGCAATTGTGGGATTTACAAATGTCCAATTCTAGAGAAAGAGTTCAAAAAGAAGAAAATGAAAGGATTTCAAAATGTCTATTTCTTTTATACCACTGTAAAAATAAAGACATATTGCTTTATGCATGGCCCATTAGGTCACTGAAATTTGGAATGCATGACTGTGGTTTTCAATTGATCTTTAATTTGAATGCATCTGAGAAGTAGTCTAGGAATTGCTGGCCCTAAATATAATTTTCCAAATATCTGAATTTCTGGCACTGAAGTTGCACTAACTTTAAGAGCTTATAAAATTGGCTGATGCAATACAAAGGATAGCTCAAACTTTCCCAAGTTTAAATTCCTCCTAGGGGATAATACTCTCTCAGGGATAATATATTCCTAAGCAACTTACATAAGTCAAGAAAAGACCTGTTGGGCTAAGCAGGTTTTTATTTGTGACCCAGGCTTTTGTATGTTTGTGTGTGTGTGTATTTACCTGGGTATAATCTTGATTTACATGGTATTCCCTAGAAGTTGAGGTGAGGATATATTGTTTTTTAATTCATGTTCTCATGACCAAATGACATTTGAATATCCTTAGAATAAGAGCTTTCAGTGACTCCTGAATTAAGTCTAAACCCCTTTGTCTCTGTGTATTTCTATAATATAGTCTTTCTCTGTGAAAACTACTTTCATTAGACACATTCTCTGATCTACTTGACCAGTGACCAGCTCATTCTGATCTTAGAGCTTTTGTTCATATTGTTTAGTCACTTGGAATAATCTTTCTTCGTCCTCCACTCCTATCCATGAATTATCCATTCTTCAGGAGCCAGCTCCAAGCCTAACTCTTCCACTAACTTTCTTTTATTACTAAAGGCAACAAATTTCTAGCAGCTGCCTTTGGTACTGAATTATGCCTTGAATGTATTATCCAATAAATAATAAATTTCATATGGGCGGTCCAAAGGATGGGGGTGGAGGTGGAAACATTGTTCACACATAGGTCCAGGAAATGGAGCCAAACTTTGAAAGCTGAGGGATGACCAGTCAGTCAGGAAGGAGAAGACACAAGAAAATGAGTGTATCAGTCCATTGTTGCCTTGCTACAAATAACTGTTATGGGCTAATTTATAAAGAAAGGAGGTTTAATAGTTTCACATTTCTGCAGGCTGTACAGGAAGCATGTTACTGACATCAGTTTGGTTTCTGCAGAGGCCTCAGGAAACTTACAATCAGGATGAAAGGCAAAAAAGGGGGAATGGGCAGGTCACATGGCCAGAGCAGGAGCAAGAGAGAGAGTGGGGAGGTGACACAAACTTTTAAACAACCAGATCTCTTGTTAGAACTCACTGTTGCAAGGACAGTACCAAGGAGATGGTACTAATCATTGATGAGAAATCTTCCCCCATGATCCAATTCAGTTCCCACCAGGCCCCACCTCGAACCTTGAGGATTACAATTGAACATGAGATTTCTGTGGGGACACAGATTCAAACCATTTTTGAGTGAGAGTTGATAATGAATAAACCAAAAAAACAGTTATATACGGGCAAAATGGGGCTAATTTTCTTATTGCTGAGTGTCTGCTAGGATGTTCCTTTTCCTTGTAGTTTAGCATCCCTCATGGAACTAAAAGTGAGCATCTCAAGAGATTGTTGACCAAGTTTCTAACTCCCTCTAATAAGGCCAGACTAAGGTTTTCTTAGGTTCTCTTTGTAATGAAAAGCTATGTTGCTATTAGTTGAGAATATAGTTAGAATGGGTCGAAGGCTTCCATATGTTCTGCCTTAGTGTAGGTATCACCCACTCCACAAACAATAGGCCTCTGTTGCTGAGGAAATTAGTCAGGATCCTTAGTTGTGAGTAACAGAAACACAACCCAAACTAATTTAAACAAATGGGAATTTATTGGCTCATCAAACAAAGGATTCCTATGGCTAATTTTTCAAAAGAAGGAAGGTTCTGTTGTGAACATACAAATACATTTCCACTAAATCAAAAGCATAGTATGTCCCACAACAAATGTTTTGGCGTCCCCTCTCTAATCACTGGGACAGAATCTAGAACTATGGTGTACAAAACTATTCTCTTTCAGGCTGGGTACAGCAGGGAGTGTTAGGATACAGGGATGAATGGGCAGAAAATGTGTAGGGAAGGAAGATGCTGGAGCAGATAAATTTCCTGGCTCAGAAACGCATGTTCAAGTTGATGAGCTCTAGTGGTATAAATGTAATAGGCTGTTGTCCACATGACTTCCCCTAGCATGTGAAGCTTGCTAGATGTAAACCTGAAATCCATAGGACTCACCAGAAGAAAACCTGCCCAGTCCTCTTGGGTAGATTGTGGCTTTTTCATGTGTTCTGGATTTAAAATGAGGGTGGTGGATGAGAGCAGGAAACCCGTGCATGTGTACGTGTGTGTGTATGTTATGTATGTGTGTGAAATCCATGATTTCAATAAAATGGTATATTTTAAGTGCGGCCATGATTGGTTGGATTAAGACAACCTTGATTTGAGGAGGTACTTGTGAGAAGGAAAAAAGCTGCATCTCAGATGTTTTTGCAACGCACGGTTTACAACTGTCCTCTGGTATTGATCTGGGATTGGTGGTGTGCAAGGAAGAAGTGGTTCTTGCTCTGAAGTGCTCTAAAAAGGACCAGCTCAAACTGGGATATAAACAGGGCTTCCTGGTTAAAGCAGACCATAGGACCAGTAAATTTCATGCAGGCATGGGAGATTCCAAAGAGCCTGACTTTCCTCCACTGTAGCCAACAGAAGTCCCTCACTATCTCCACATGGTCACCAGGGTTTATCTCTTCCAGCTTGTAGCAAAACCCTGTCTTCCTTTGTAGAGTAGGGGACGGATCTCCCTCTCTCTTTTTTAAGTTTCATAGGACATTGATATGCAAATGGACTAAAGGTGGGCTCTGTATATAGCTCCTAGATTGTTACTTCTTCACAGCAGGCAAGCACTATTAGCTTAAACCCCCTGGTGCCAAACTCAATGCTTACATATCCAGTGGCTTTAAATATATCCCAGATAAGCATGTTTTAAGCCATTTAGAACCTGTCTGCTTTACCTACCCCACAAAACTATACCTAATATCTGCCAACCATAAATAAGATAACCCCTATAGCTATAAATGACCTCAAATCACGGCTGTTTTTCGTAGCTCTCTAGCCCAGGAACTGCTAGACACATAAGCCCCATCTCTGATTCCTCGCTCCCCTAGAAAGTCTCTTGCCCTCTTTTGCCTTCTGGGTGTTAATCCCATGCTGCTATTTCTGTCAGGTCTTCTACTCATCCTGGAAGGAAAAGGAGCTTCTTCTCTCTTGCGACTCTGTCCCAATACTGGCTGTAAAACTTACTGTGCAATACTGACATCTTGTAGTTCTGTCTTTTCCTTAATCAGTCCTGAAATCCCTGAACTCACCATAGACACCCCTACATTTTCTCCAGGAATAGTCAGATGATATCAGAAGTATTTACCAACTTTTAGACCCTGAGTCCTTCCAATTAGAATGGATGTCTGACCACTCAAAATAGACACCAGCTATGAACAACTGATACAGCTGTTCTGATTATCAGCCCTGCATAAAAGTGTTCGTGGATGGGACTTCAGCTGGTTGGCTCAAATACATCTTTATTTAGATTGGATGCCACCAGAAATGCAAATGGATTAGACTTATTTCCTTTTTTATTCCCTCAAGAATGTTCTTAGGGTTTACAATATGCCGTGTGCTGTCCTGAAGCTTTGCCAACCAGTGCTGATTGTAGCCGTCAAAACACTGTTTAGTACATGTGATTGAGACTTCATAGGTCTGGCTGGGCTGACATGCATGTGACATTCTTCTGGTAGAGGATCCTACAGGGACCGTGGCCTTCAGGGCTGGACCTTGTGGACGAGATGGGGTTGAAACAGTGGTTCTGGATCCCTAGAATACACACGAGCTCTCAGCCAAGTTGTGGACATACAGGCCCACCAAACCTCCTAGGAAGCCTGAAGATGCTTTGGTTCCAGTGCTTGACCAGAAAATCTCTAGATGATGATTTTAGGCTTCTAGAATCACTTCTGTAGCCTGTGATAGATTTTCCCCCTATTCTAGATAGTTTAACTCTTTTAGGGCCAACTTGTGAAAAAAATAGCAAGATAAAACTCCTTGTCTGGGTTGCCATGCTAACATTGGAGGCAAAGTCTACTACAAATTGACTTCAGATATTGGAGCCAGATTAAAGGTGAATAGCACCTTTGGCTTAAATACATCTGCCATTCCTGGGATCCGGTTGAATCTAGGATCCTCCTTTAGGTGGTGTTGTGGACTGAATTGTGTCCCACTAAATCCATATGTTGAAGAGATCTACCTCTAATGTGACTGTGGAGATATGGCCTTTAAAGAAGTAAATAAGGTTAAGTGAGGGCATAATGGTGTAACTCTATTTCAACTGGACTGGTATCCCTATAAGAAGAGGTAGAATCACCAGGGATATGTGAGTACAGAGAAGAAAAGGCCATGTTTGAGGACACAGAACAGAAGGTGGCTGTTTGCAAGCTAAGGAGAGAGATCTCATAGAAACTGAATGTGCTGGCCCCTTGATCTTGGACTTACAACATAGTTATTTTTACCATAACTGTGATAAAATAAATTTATGTTGTTTAAGCCCTAACAATATGTAGTGTTTTGTTATGGCACCCCTAGCAGACTAATATGGGTGGGTTGTCAGCAGAAGGGCCAGATTTGTAACACATATGAGAAATAGATATAAGAAACCTCTGAAGTATGAAACTAACGGGGACATGTAATAGTTTAGGGAGCCATCACTTAAAACAGCCTATATGTTAGGTTGTCTGGATGTAAAGAACAGATATCCCATGGAAACACAAGAATAAAGGACCTTATGGATGTGGTCCTGTCTTCAAGAAAGCTGTGCATTTCCACCAATAGGTTGCATGGCATATTTTTTTTTAATTTCAAATTTTATTATAAAGGATACATGTGCAGGTTTGTTACATGGATAGATTGTGTGATGCTGAGGATTAGGGTTCCAATGATTCTGTCATCCAGGGCATAAACATAGTAGCCAACAGGTGGTTCTTCAACTCCTGTCCTCCTCCTCCCTCTCCTGTCTAGTAATCCCCAGTATCTGTTGTTCTCATCTTTACAATCATGTGTATTCAGTGTTTAGCTCCTACTTATAAGTGAGAACATAGAGTATTTGGCTATTTTTATGTTATGTCACTTAGAATAACGGCCTCCAGCTCCATCCATGCAAAGGGCATGATCTCATACCTTTTTATGACTGAATAGTATTCCATGGTGTATATGTACCATATTTTCTTTATCTAATCCACTGTTGATGGGAACTTAGGTTGATTTCATGTCTTCGCTATTGTGAATAGCACTGCAATGAATATATGGATTCATGTGTCTTTTTGATAGAATACTTTCTTTTCCTTAGGGTATATACCCAGTAGTGGGATTGCTGGGTCTAACGGTAGTTCTGGTTCTAGATCCTTGAGGAATTGCCACACTGTCTTCCACAATGGTTGAACTAATTTACACTCCCACCAACAGTGTAAAAGTGTTCCTATTTCTCCACATCCTCTCCAGCATCTGTTGTTTCCTGACTTTTTAATGATCGCCATTCTAACTGGTGTGAGATAGTATCTCATTGTGGTTTAGATTTGCATTTCTCTAATGATTAGTGATGTTGAGCATTTTTTTATATGTTAGTTGTCTGCTTGTGTGTCTTCTTTTGAGAATTGCCTGTTCATGTCTCTTGCTTATTTTTAAAATTAGATTGTTTTTGGCTTGTTGATTTGTTCGTTGTAGATTCTGGATTTTAGACTTTTTTTTTTTTTTTTTTTGACGGAGTCTCACTTTGTTGCCCAGACTGGAGTGCAGTGGCACAATCTCGGCTCACTGCAACCTCCACCTCCTGGGTTCAGGAGATTCTCCTGCCTTGGCTTCCCGAGTAGCTGGAACTACAGACACATGCCACCGTGCCTGCCTAATTTCTGTATTTTTGATAGAGAGGGAGTTTCACCATGTTGGCCACGTTGGTTTCAAACTCTTGACCCTGGGTGATCCTCCTGCCTCAGCTTCCCAAAGTGCTAGGATTACAAGTGTGAGTCAATGGGCCCAGCCTAGACCTTTGTTAGATGCATAGTTTGGAAATATTTTCTCCCATTCTGTAGGCTGTCTTTACTCTGTTGATAATTTATTTTGTTGGGGCACATGGTCTTTAGTGCTCCATCACCACTGTGACTAAACTTGACTTTGGTATGTGTCTTTCTGGCAAACTTTAAAAACCTTATTCTTTTCTGCTAATCTGTGTATATTTTCTCTTTTCTGTACATTCCATTAAACTTCAGTTGGCAATGTGGGGCCATTTAATGTGTCTGATTTTTCCTCAGCTTCTGCTCCCATCAATCACTAGCCTATTTGTTCCATAACTCAAAATATTTAGATTTCTTTAGAGTTCTGGCTACTCTTTGAGTTGCAGGGACCCACACTACAGAATTCTCTGGCCCTATCACCTCTCACTGGAAGTGGATCGAGCAGAACCACAGGTCTTTGTTACCTGAGGGCTAACAAGTGGGTTGTACATGGGAAAGTAATCTGAACCTCAGTCTGTTGGCATCGTCCATATCTCCTAAGGGAAAAAGCCAATAGCCCAAGAACACTCCTTTGGATCACTCAAAAATTTAATAATTTGATTTTACAGCAAGATAAGATACTACTATTGATTCAGGCCCGTATGTACAAAAGGCAGAGTATGAATGAATATATGGATATAAAACCAAGATCCAGGAACTATGTCTTACTCCTCACCAACCCCCTGCAAGATGTTGTGAAAACTGTTCTTCACTAGGTGCCGTGGCACTGTTTAGACATTGAAGGAGCTAAAAGGCTGAATATAACCAATGGGTTCAAGCATTGTTTAGTCTTGCAGTGGTTTCAAGCATTATTTAGTGTTGCATTCATTGCCCTCCTACAGGGGTATATGTTATGCTCCCTGGAGGCACAGCTTCATTAAGGCCTAGCCCCTTGGAGCCACTACAGAAGGTTGATTCTTTGGACTGCCAGGCATTCATCAAGCACTTCATTACATTTAGGGCATGTTCAGAAGATCAGAAATACTTCTTATCTTGACTTAACTAGGAACTGAGCAGCTTGTGAAACCGGCCAAATAAATCAGAAATTGAGGCAGCCCATCCTAGTTTTCTAAAAATTGTTTAAGGTGTAGCTGTTGGGGGTGTGGCCAGATGTGGCACTGTACCTTGTTGGCAAGGTTGAGTCATGTGTACTTACAGCAGTCAACTTCACCAAGGTGTTCCCTAGCTGTCTCGAGTGGGATCTGTTTTCACTACGAAGAGGTCGTCTCTCATCAATGAATGAAAAGTCCTCATCTCATTCCTGAAAACGAGAACATTCAGCACACTCACATGCGTTTACATTCCATTATTTTCATGTGCCTCAAGGATTATGGACTGATGGGATAAAATTTAGTTCCCAACTGTGGGATTGAGTTATAATCAGAATGCACAAGAAAAATGCAGGAGTTTGAAGAAATGAGGGCCAGTTGGGCTCTCTACTGACTTATCTGTCCAAGGGAATGCCCAGAAGAGGAGAGTAGAATCAGAATCCAAAAACTGAGATAAAGATCAGAAGCAGGTTAGTGTAAACAAACTGGAAGATCTGGGCAGCAGAGGGCTTGGAGAATGATGAACAGTAATGGGTAGGCTGAGACCAGCACCTCATAAGAGGGTGAAGCAGTACATTTCTGGAGAAAGATATGTGCAAGTTAACAGGTTTCTGGAACATTTTACATATGGCCAGCACTAATGGTGGGCCAGGGCCAGGTAATTAAAGGGACATAGCTGAAAGAAACAACATCCATTTTACTCCTTCAGAAATCTCATTAGACTTATAGTTAGCTACATAATTGAACACTTATTTCATATCTAAGCTCTTTCAAGTTGGTTTTCTACCCTCACAACATATGCCTCAATCCACTAAGAACATAGTGGGTTGTGTAGGAATGTTTCTTGATTGATTGATGAGTAGAGTCCCTTATTTAGAGCGATTGCCATGTAACTGAACCACTGTCTATTCGTTTCATGTTTGCAAATATTTTTCCAAGGGAGTATTCAATCTGTTTCTCATATACATCCAAGTTATGCCTCTCATGCATGTTTTGTTGCCTGCTTCATAATACAAACAAATTTCTCACTTGCCTATTCTGCCTAGAGTGGGACAGTAGGTGATATTTCTGGTACTGAATTACCCACTGATGCATCTGCCTGGACATGGAGATGGAGAGTGAAATATGAAGACTACTGCTGGAGGGAAGCTATTTAATTTTGGGTTGTGGCCACAGCAAAACTTGACATGGGGCAACACTAGGAAAGGGGCATGGGATGAATTTATTTGTCATATTGTATTTTTGAAAGATTGACTCATAAATTTCACTTTAGCCATTAACAACATGCAGCCATTACTCCAACTATTTATCAGTTGCCAAAAAAACAAACAAAAAAAAGGTATCCTGGTGGCTCAAACCTTGAATAATGTGGGAGGACCTAAGGAGAGATGGGAAAAAACTTACCCATAATTGTGAGAGGGTTTGTGTTTTTGTCCTTTCCTTCCTTCAGCAGGAGGAACACACCCACATTTCTAGTATCAGGACCTCCCTGATTCAGTCCTTTGAAAGGCCCTAAAATGCTCTCCTTATTTTTGTGTTAAAAACTGTCATGGGTTCAGTTAAAGCATAATTTTGCATGTATAGGGCTTGAGGGGGTGGGGAACAACTGCATGATTGCAGCTCATCGCTATGATTTCTGGCCAGTTGTTTCTTTTTAAGGACTGATTAATTGCCAGGCCTCTGACTATTCCTAAACCTCTGATGGCTGGCAGAGGTGGTGAAACAGCTATTCCCAAACTCCAGAAACTGGCTTCCCATGGCTCTAAGAGCAGGGCAGAAATTCAACTTTGGGGAAGATGTTCTCTTGGTTCTGAGAGAGTTTGAAGAACTCTCTCATTTTAGCCAGAAAGCTCTCATTCATAAACTTGATATTGACTGTTGTTGACATTGTTGGAAAAAAATTGAAAGGCCAATACTTCAGAATGGGATGTTGGCTTCTGTTAAAAAATTTGAATGGTGGTCTCAGGGTTCTTGCAATAGATTTTTTTTTTTTTCTTAATGAAGAAATTTGGGATTTCTTTTGGTGGGTGTGGTGACAAGAGTTTTGTGGGTTCTGAGACTCAGGGGAAGAAAAATATGGGAGAGAACTCTGTGTTAGAAAGCAGATCCCTAAAACAGGGTGGAAGGCCAGAGGACCAGGGCGAAGAATGGTCAGGAGGATCTCTCTGTCACAGAATTGCAGATCAGCTAAAGGGGAAATGAACTAATTTGAGAAAGATATTCTTAAGACAATGGACTATCCTGCAGTCTACTGTTTTGTTGAATGATCCTTCTTTGCATATCAGAAAGCAACTGATATACTTTGGGTGCTGTATTAGTCAGGGTTCTCCAGAGAAACAGACTTCCCCCACCCCCGACCGTCCACACCCATTTTAAGGAAATTGGCTCATGTAATTGTAGAGGCTGGCAAGTTTGAAGTTTGTAGGACAAGCCGGTAGGCTAGCAACTTGACAGGAGTGGACATTGCAGTCTTTAGGCAGAAGTTCTCCACGAAGCCTCAGTTTGGCTTTTAAGGCCTTCCACCAGATTGGATGAGGCCCATTCACATTACCAAGAGTAATCTCCTTTTCTTAAAGTCAAGTGATTGTGAATATTCACCACACCTACAAGATACTTTTTATAGCATCACCTGGATTAGTGTTTGATTAAATTACTGGGTACTAGAGCCTAGACAAGTTAATACATAAAACTAATTACCATAAGCATTAATATCCATGTTCAAATAGTTTATAGAGGTGATAGTTCTACGGCCCTCAGTTATGTTCCTGTCTTACCTGCATCTTTACAGGCCCTGTCTTTCCACCCACTCTCCTCTCGGAGGTCCTACTCATATATTTTAAGAACTCCTGTTGAATGTTTTCTCTTTTGCATTTAGTATTCTTGTTGCTGTTTAGAATATTACCCCAAATTCACTAGCACATTAGGTCTGTTTCTTCAGGAAATCGTCTACAATAACTCCTAGCCCTGATGGTTTCCTAAATTAAAACTGATAGCTTAGTCCAAGTCCATTATTTATTTATTCATTTAATCCTTCATTTATCAACAATGATTTTTAGTACTGACTGTATATAAATATACTACTATCTTATAAGTCCCGATGCATATATAAGGATGAATAAGACATCTTTATATTCTTTTTATTCCCTGCATTACTATTTAGCTGACCACAGAGAAACACATTTACTACTATTCTGCTCACTTTCAAAGCCTTTTAAATCTTCCTGCATTTTATCCCCATTGACTGGGTTTTCTATAACCTAAAAGATATCAGTATTGTCTGCAAGTATGAGGATTTTATTAGATATTCCTTCATCTAGATCATTTATAAACATGCCTTGGCTTTGATCTTTGGGAATTTTCAGCACTTAAACTCATCCATCTAAAGAAGAACTTACTTATTCCCATTCTTTGTAATTTATGTTAGCTTCTTACTTAGAACTGAATGTTCCTTCAAGCCCACTGTGACTTTTTTAAGTTAAATATTTACTGAAGTATAACACACATACGGAAAAATAATCATGTGATGAATGTTCACCAAGTGAACAGACCCATGTGACCACTACCCAGTTCCAGAATTAGTTATCAGCACTCCCCCAAATCCTCCTCATCCCCCATCTTCATTGCACACTCCTGAAAGTCAACAGAAGCTTTCTGATATCATAATTACTTGCTTTTGCCTGTTTTTACGTGCATATAAATGAAGTTATACAGAATGTGCATTTTTAGTCTTTTTATTTTTTTTCTCATAACACTATTTCTGAGAGACACAATGTTGCTATGGCCGTGTTGTTTGGAGGAGCAGCCCTTGGTTCATCCTCAGTACTCTATAATATTACACCGTGTATCCATACACAATTTGTTGTCCATTCTACTGTTAATGGGTATTTAAGTTGTTTGCCTTTTGGCTGTTTAGTGCTACTCTGGACACTTGGACATGTTTTTTATTTTTTGATGTGGATGTGGATGTGTTTCTGTCAGACGTATACCTGGGAGTGTCATTGTTAAGTCATAGGGCATATTCAGCTTTAGCAGAGATCAGCAGAAATGTTTCCAAAGAGATACGCCAATTTATAAGCATTCCTGTTGTTTCATATTCTTATCAATATTTAGTACAATCAGCTTCCAAATTTTAACCTTTTGTTATTGGGGTTTGAATCTCCTTTATAATGATGTTGAATACTTTTAATAGGCTTACTGGCCATTTTGGTACTCTTTTTGAAATGCCTTTTTTTGGGGGGCGGCGGGGACGGAGTCCCACTCTGTTTCCCAGGCTGGAGTGCAGTGATGTGATCTTGGCTCACTGCAACCTCTGCCTCCTGAGTTCAAGTGATTCTCCTGCCTCAGCCTCCTGAGTAGCTGGCTAATTTTTGTTTTTTAAGTAGAGATGGGGTTTTACCATGTTGTTCAGGCTGGTCTCAGACTCTTGACCTCGTGATCCACCTGCCTTGGCCTCCCAAAGTGCCGGGATTACAGGTTTGAGCTACTGCACCAGGCCTTGAAATGCCTTTTTAAGTCTTTTGCATTTTTTATTTTTCTGATGACTTTATTTTTAAAAATCAATTTGTTGGAGTTATTTGTGTAGTATTGATGCAAATTAGTTATCAGGTATATATTGCAAATACTTCTCATACTCTGTGACTTGCCTCTTCAAAATGGGGTCTTTTGATAAACATAAATTCTTAATTTTAATGTCCAGTATATCAACTTTATATTTTATGATTAGCATTTTGTTTACTGTTTTTAAAAATAGTTTTCTCCCACAAGATATCCTATGTTTTCTTCTAAGGATTTATTGTTTTTACTTTTATACTTAAATCTACTGTTGACCTGGAATTGATTATTTTATATGTAGTATGAGTCTGGGGCCAATTTTTTTTTTTCCATAAGAACATCCAATTGACCTAAAAATACTTGAAAAACTATTATTTCTCCATTGCCTTTAGTATAATACTTGTTAAATCAAATAACCACATACATGTTAATCTGTTTTTGGACTTTTAAATTATGTCCCATTGATATATTTATAGTTCTTTGGGTCAATATTATTTAGATTGCTTGTAAATTTCTCTCACTAATTCTTTGTACTTATCACTGCTGTAAGGAAATATAATTTTTGTATGTTGATATTGAATCGGGGTTCCTATAAATTCAATTGTTAATTCTGTGTATATATAGGTTCTTCTGGAATTTCTTGTTGTTTGTAAATAATTATAGTTATATTTCTTCCTTTCCTTTTGTATATCTTGCTTTTATTTTCTTATTTCCTGCTGGGATTTTCAGTAAAATGTCAAGAGAATTGACAAGAGCAGGCATCTTCATTTTAGTTTCACTATTAGGAGGAAAGATTTCAGCAGTTCATTATTATTACCTCTGCTGTAGGGTTTTTGCAGATACTCTTTATAAAACTTAAAAGTTCCATTTAGTATTTGATATGTTATTAAAGAATTACAGTTAAAACAATGAGATACCATTACACGCTTACTAAATATAAAATTCCAAAACAGTGACAACACCCAGTGCTAGTGAGAACACTGAGCAACAGGAACTCTCAGTCATTTCTACTAGTAATGCAAAATGGTACAGCCACTTTGGAAGATAATTTGAGAGTTTCTTGAGAAGCTAAAAATACTCTTACCATATGATACAGTGATCACACTCCTTTGTATTTACCCAAATGAACTGAAAACTTATGTCTACACAAAAACCTGCACATGGATGTTTATAGCAGCTTTACTCATAATTGCCAAAACTTGAAAGTAATCAAGATGTCCATCAGTAGGTGAATGAAAAATAAACTGTGGTACATCCAGACAATGAAATATTATTTAGCACTGAAAGGAAATCAGCTATAAACCCATGAAAAGACATGGAAGAAACTTAAATGCATTTTACTAAGTGAAATAAGCCAATCTAAAAAGGCTACATGCTGCAGGATTCCAACTACATGGAAAAGGCAAAACCACGAGACAGTGAAAAGATCAGTGGTTAAGAATAATCATCAAAGGATCACAAATAATCAAATGTTGGGGCCAAGAATGGTGGCTCACGCCTGTAATCCCAGCACTTTGGGAGGTCGAGGCAGGCAGATCACCTGAGGTCAGGAGTTTGAGACCAACCTGGCCAACATGATAAAACCCCGTTTCTACTAAAAATACAAAAATTAACTGGGTGTGGTGGTGTGTGCCTGTAATCCCAGCTACTTGGGAGGCTGAGGCAGGAGAATCACTTGAAGCTGGGAGGCAGAGGTTGCAGTGAGCCAAGATTGTGCCACTGCACTCCAGCCTGGGTGACAGAGCGAGACTCTGTAAATAAATAAATAATCATCAAATGTTGGCTTTTCCTACTTGATTAATATCTGCTTTTATCTTTGAGTTTGCTGTTTTTTAGAGTTGTGTATTCGTCTCATTGATTTTAGCCTCTCCTCTTTTAAAAATATTCATTTTAAGTCTGTAAGTCTTCCTGTAAGCATAGCTTTAGATTTGTTTATACTTTTAGGGCAGTGAAACTATTTTGTATAATACTGTAATGGTGGATGCATGTCACTATATATATGTTCAAACTAATAGACTGTACAACAAGAGTAAACTCTAATGTAAACTATGAACTTTCAGTGATAATGATGTGTTCATGTAAGTTCATTGGTTGTAACAAATGGTACCACTGTGGGATGTTGATAGCGGGGCAGGTTGTGCATATCTGGAGGTACAGGGAACATGAGAACTCTCAGTAATTTCTGCTCAATTTTTCTGCGAACCTAAAATTGCTCTAAAATATAAAGTCTATTAAGTGCATATTTAATGTATAAAATATATCATTACATGTATAGTTAATTTTTTGACATATATAAAGTTAGCTAGAACTCATCTGGTCATCTGGCCCTGGTGACAATTTTAATGGTAATTAAAATAAAATAGATTTTTCAATAGTAAAAAATTTTCCCTTTTATTTCTTTCTATCTGATTTTAAAGTTAATGTGACTTTTTATTGTGAATGCATGATATATTTTATCAAATGTTTCTGTTGAGAAGATGCTATGGTTTGAACTTAGATTTTCCCCACTAAAAATCACATTGAGGCTTTATCCCTAAGGTAACAGTGTTGAGAGGTGATGAGACCTGTAAGAGACATTTGGTCATAAGGGATCCACTTTCATGAAGGGATTAATGCAGTTTTGTGGTAGTGAGTGAGTTCTTGCTCTTTCGAGACTTGATGAGTTACTATGAAGGTGAGTTGTTATGTGAGGCTGCCTCTTGTGTTTGGTCTCCTTGCACATGCCCCATTCCCCTTCCATTTCTGCCATGTTATGATATGGCATGAGGCCCTCACCCGCCCTCACCCAGAAGCTGACCAAAAGCAGCTGCCTGATCTCGGACTTCCAGCCTCCAGAACTGTGAGCTAAATAAACCTCTTTTCTTTATAAATTACCTAGTATCAAATATTCTGTTATAGCAATAGAAAAAAGACTAAGACAAAAAATGATATTTTTTCTCTTTTATTTTTCACTAATTTAGGTTAACTACATTGATTTTTTTTTTAAAAAAAATGTAAACTAATCAAACATCTCTGGAAAAAACCCCACTTGGTCATGACATAGTTGTTTTAAATCTCACTGGATTCAATTTGATAATATTTTGTATAATTTTTTACATTTACATTTATTACTGAAAGTGGTCTGTAGTATTCTTGTAATGTCCTTGCCATATTTCTCTGTCAAGGTTATTCTGAGCTGATAAAATGAGTTGATAAGTGTCATCTCTCAAAGTGTTTGTGCAAGTTTGGTATGATTTTATTTTTAAATGTTTGATAGAATTCACTAGCGAAGCCCAGGGTTTTGTTTGTAGGTGTGTCTTTAATTGGTGATTTAATTTTGTTTTTTAGATACAGAAATTTTATATATTTTTATTTCTTTCTGTGTCATTCTTGGTAAGTGTATTTTTTTCCTGAAGTTTGTCAATTGTATCCAAATTGTTCAATTTATTAACAGACAGTAGTTCAGAATATTATTTATGTATTTTTAAATATCCAATATAGTATGGATATGTGTCCCTGCCCAAATCTCATATTGAATTGTAATCCCCAGTACTGGAGGTAGAGCCTGGTGGGAGGTGATTGGATCAGGGGCGTTAATTTTTCATGTATGGTTTAACACCATCCCTGTGGTGCTGTTCTTGCCATAGTGAGTGACTTCTTGTGGGATCTGGCTGTTTAAAACTGTGGCCCTTACTCCCTCTCTCTCACTCCTATATTCATCATGTGACATGCAAGCTCCCGCTTTACCTGCCGCCATGATTGTAAGCTTCCAGAGCCCTCCTCAGAAGCAGATGCTGGTGTTATGCTTCCTGTACAGCCTTCAGAACCATAAACCAATCCAACCTCTTTTCTTATAAATTACCCAGTCTCAGTTATTTATTTATAGCAATGCAAGAACGGCCTAATACAATATCCTAGAATCTAGTAGTAGCATCCCTTTTTTTAATATCTGACATTGCTAAATACGGCATTCTCTTTGTTCTTGATTAGTCTTATTAAAGGACTTATCTTTTTGTTATCTTCTTAAATAATCAAAGTTTAAGGTTTTTCTGTATTTTATGTTTATTTTCTACCTCATTAATATCTGCTTTCATCTTTGGGTTTAATTTACTGTTCTTTTTTAGAGTTGTATACCTAGCTCATTGATTTTAGCCACTCTTCTTTTAAAAATATACATTTTATGGCTATACATTTTCTTCTAAGCATAGCTTTAGCTTCATCCCAAATTAATTCAGTTCAAATAATTTTCTGATTTCTATTACTATTTCTTCTTTGACCATGAGTTACATAAAAGTACACTGCTTTAATTTATAAATACTTGAGAATTTTATAGTAATTTTTTGCTATTGATTTCTAGCTTTATTCCCTTCCTTTTTTCCTTATTAAGTTACAATGAAATGTTTGCTTGTTTTTTCCCCTCAGTCTTCCAGATGTCTGTGTCTCTTTCAGAGTTTCCCACATTTCCTATGCTTTCTATTCTCCATTCTACTGACCCATCTTCCAATTCATTAATTTACTCTGTAGCTGAGTCTAATCTACTTTTAAATCTATTTATTGAATTCTTATTTTCAATTATTATATTTTACAGTTCCAGAATTTCAATTATATATATATCATATATACATATTTTATATATATATATATATACATATTTTATATATATATATTTCTTTTTTTGAGACAGTCTCACTCTGTCACCTAGGCTGGAGTGCAGTAGTGCAATTTTGGCTCACTGCAGCCTCCACCTCCTGGGTTCAAGTGATTCTCCTGCCTCAGCCTCCTGAGTAGCAGGGACTGCAGGCACGCCCCACCATGCCTAGCTAATTTTTGTATTTTTAGCAGAGACAGGGTTTCACTATTTTGGCCAGGATGGTCTCTATCTCCTGACTTTGTGACCTGCCTGCCTCAGCCTCCCAAAGTGCTGGGATTACAAGCATGAGCCACCATGCTTGGCCTCAATTATATTATTTTTGTAGTTTCTAGTTCTTGGTCATAATTTCTATTTTGTTATCTACTTTCCTAACATAATTAATCAGTTATTTAAAAATTCTTATTAACATTTGAGCTACCTCTGGGTCTATTTTTATTATCTGTTTTTCTTCCTTCTTCATCTTATTTCTTAGCATGCTCATGAATTTTTGATGAAATACTGAACATTTCATGTAAAAACTTTTAGAGACTCTGAATGTTTTCTTTCTCTAGAGCACATTTGTCCTATTTTCTAGCAGACAGCAAAAGTGTGAGCCAATCTTTTCAATCCATTCAGGGACAGAGGTAATTCAAGGTAATTTTCTGTCTTTGTAAGTTTTAGTGTGCTTCAGATTTACACCTTCCTCTAAGATGTAGCAACTGAGACCCCAGGGTCTTTATTGCGGTCCTTTCTTAAGTTTTGGTTTTCTATTTTTGTCTCCATACATTGAATTTTTCAAGAAATCCACTCTTGCTTTTCAGTTGCTTTCTCTTTAGCCTCTTAGCTTCTTGTCTTCCTCATCTGATCAGCAAATGCCTGAGGGAGTGCAGTACAGGGGGTGCAAACCCAGTGCAAAGTGCTGAGCTTACTTTTTAGGTTGTCTCTTATTTCTGGGATATAGCCCATTGTAATTCCAGGGTTGTCTCTTATTTCTGGGATATAGCCCATTGTAATTCCAGTTGTTATCTCCCCAGTCCCATGAAATTGCCAAAAGTTCTGCTGGTTTCTCTGGCACCAAGCAGTGGATCTTCTACCTGAGTTTCTATCCTCTTTCTGGGCCTAGAGTTGGCAAACTCCCTAAGAAGAAAAGCAGCAGGCAGACGACGAATTTATCTCAGTGAGCTTTTCTTCTCTCCAGGATGATGTCGCTTCAAGTTCTGGTTGCCTTATCACATGTTTGATCTTAGCTGGCAGTGAAAGCCTTTTATTTTATTGATATAACCTTTGCAATAGGATGTTGAATAATATCTAGAAAGATTATTTGTCCTGTAATTGTTTAATTCTAGTGAAGTTATTTATAAATGCATATTCAAAAGCACAGATACTGGCATTTGGCTCCTCTAGCAATAGTTTCAATACTTTATGGATGTTTCCTTACCCTTAGTCATAAAAGAAAGGTAGATAAAAAGCATAATTTGTTCAGCCATTTACACAGAAAAAGAAGACATAATGCTATTAACATAGGGATAATTTCATGTTTCCATAGCAATTTGCTACGAATAAAATCCTAGCTTTTATGTTTATTTCTTACAACACTTATTTGGGAAAGAAGTTAGATGAATTCTGGAATTAGGGTAGAAGATTGTTATGTGGCCAAATTAAAAATTAGTAGGAGAGCTTTCTGTCTTGGCACCAGGACTTTTTCACTGTAAAATAATTTTTAAAAAGTTTTTGCAAGGCAGTATCTCCTGGAGGAAAATTCTTAGACACAGAGCCTGACAATAGATGGTCACAAGAAATCCTTTCTGGTTGTGTCACTCTAGGAAAGTCCCTATCCTCTGTGACCCTCAGTGCCATCATGTATAAAATGGAGAGGATAGATCCTGCTCTTCTTATCTCATGGGATTTTTGTGAAGACTGCAAGAGATCATGTGCACAAATGTAGTCTATAAAAACCTATGTATAAATAGGTGGCATAACAGTTTCTTAGACTCAGATATTTAAAGTTCAAGTGGTTTATCTGCTCTGAACCCTGGATTAGAACTTGTTTATATGTCTATTCTATATCAGGGTGTACTAGATTGTTGCTTCTCTAAATGCAAAGGTTAAACCAAAATCTCCTCTGCACCCAAACTTCACAATTAAATCGAAGCTAAACAAAGCATTCTGTCTGCTTCCTGCTGTCTTATTACTCCTGATATCTCCCCAATTACAGCTAACAGTTTATATCTATAATCCTTTTAACCCCTCCTCAGCCTCATTTTACATCCCTATGTGTCCCCTGCCATAGTTTATTATCTTCCTCCTGTTTGGATTAAAGCTGTTAAACTCATGGGCTTCTTTGAAACCCAGTTAAGACACTATTCTCAGCCCCAGCTAATAGTACTCAATTATATCTGCATGGTAAAGTTTTTTCTCTACTGTTTCCCCCTACTGAAAGATCACAAGCTCAAGACAGGGAGCAGCCCTTGGCATTCCTATCACCGACTCTGTTTTCTTTTTCTTCTTATCTAGACATACTTTTGCTTGTATAGGGTTAGGTTTTCTCCCTCCTGCTCCCTAGACGATTTTGGCCCATTTTCAACTCTCATTCTTTTTGTGGCATTGGGAGTACTTAGTCATTTGTGCATCAGTGAGAAGAGGGATTTAGTGAATAGGAAGACCATAGACTTTCCTCTTTGGTCCTTCCTTCCTTGACAAAGTAAATCCCACTGAAAAACAGCATTAATAGAGCATGACGGTTTGAAGAATAGAGCCCTAACTGTTGACATTTCTGTTGTCAAGCTAGGTATTATGCTGTGATAAAGAAAAGACACATTTTTTAAAAAGACAATCTCCATGGCATTAGGTTTATTAGTGCAATATCATTGTCATTGTTCTCGATTCCCCAATACACTTAAGGGCCTATCAATATTTCCATTAAAAAATCCCATTTGCTGTCATTTAAAAGTAGCCTGGCTATGTCAGATCATTTAAACTGAAATTATAGATCAATTATTTTTAGGTTTATTATTGAATGTCAAGGGTGGTTAAATTCACTGAATTGGCAGGGGTCGAATAGTCTCTGTTCTGGAAGAAAATGGTCAGTGTAAAGACAGGACATTTTGCCTGTCCTAGGGGGAAGATAAGACATTTAACTTAACATGAATTGCTGTGAGTTATCCATGTGTATCAATGAAAGAATAGGTTTACTTCTTCAAGATCGGGATCAGAAATGACCCCAAATAATCTTAGTTCTTCATTCAAGAGATATGAGAGCTAATGCTGACTATATCTAATAAAAAGAGGTCAGCATGCTCTGGCCTCAGGGCTGATACAGCCATCTACTGAGCACTCACATGGCACATGTCATGTTAGGTAATAAGCACAATAACCGAACAAGTTAGTTAGGCCTATAGTATTTTACAGGTGAGGAAAGTGAGATTCCAATAAGTTACAAAACTTTCCAAATTAAGCAGCTAATGGGTTTGATGCCAAAGCCCTTAGTTTTCTTTTGTACCACTGAAACACATAAAGTGATTTTTTCTACTACTACCTGGCCATGGTTTCTCTATCTTGTTTGACAACTGGGGAGAGGCTGTCCACATTGAAAGGTGCTTCCTGCTTCTGCCTGAAATGGTCATTGATATGTGGATAACATGAGAAAGAGATCGTATTTTTTAAGATCCCATAGTTTATATGTTCATTTTATTTCATTCATTAGTTTGGCCAAAACACTTTTTTACTGTCACCCACCATGTGTCCAAGTGTTCCTTTTATCATCTAACCTAAAATAGATGTTGTTACCTTTTTTGTATTTTTGCCAGTATGATTCTTTTACAGTGATGTCCCTTGTCAAACAGTAACCTCATCACTAGTGAATTTCACTATCATTTCAGCATATCCTTGTAGGTCCTTTGAATTGCTGCTTTGTGAATTGTCTGTTCACATCCTTTATCTTATGTTTTCCCTGATTTATTTGCCTTTTATCTTATTTTGGTTATATTTTAACAGTTGTTGGAAAATAGATTGGGTTTTTGGATATATGTTAATTAAGCACAGATATGGCAGGTGTCACTAAACCAGCCTATACACTGGAGTGGTAAATCTTGAGAAAATTGGGAGATTCTTGTACATCTTTTCCTAACATGCTCTTAAAAAGTGGGATTCTCAGCATTGAGATAAGCCTTTTCTCTTCTTTTCTAAAAATTACAAGAGGGGCTTCCTATAGTGTCTACTCTATGGATTTTTAAAGTTGCTTGTGGTAGGCATCTACACAGAAATTATAGCTTAAGCATCAGCTGTGATAAAACTGGCATGGTACTTATTCAAGTCAATCATATTACTTTTTTGCATCACAGTGATACTATTTAAAGCCAATTAAATGGAATTCAAATCAGGATTTTTTTCATTGAAAAGCACAAGTGTCTTCATTGAAGACTATTTTCTTGCTAAATTGGATGTTTTACCTTTGCGCTATTGAAATCTTTTTTTTTTTTATCTTGTAAATAGAAGAACATTCTTCTGGTATTCCAACACTAAAATAAAATTTATGCTTACTTTAAAAAAATAGAATCTTCAAGCTGAGAGCCAGTAGGGTCAATTTCAGAGACTATTACTTAAGGTGGATAGTTTTATCCATATGGGTATAATATAAAGTTTGTTAACCATTGTATTTGAAGACGTGGAAAAATATGCTTTTAACATAAGACACTAATACTGAACGTCTACTGCAGACCTTTTATTTCTTGTTCTAGGTTCAAATATATTTGGGGAACTTGATTTCCTTCATGTGGATTTTGTGTTTCTCAGAAAATAAAGATCAGATTGAGTTTCTTGTTTTCTCTCAGACTCTTTGGGTTATGATTTCTTAGCATGGATTTTCATCCTTTCCGGTGTGTTTATAGACCCCTTGAATAACAATCACCAATAAAAACTAAAAGACGGTGGCTAATACAGTGAATGCCTGCTGTTTACCAGATACTATGCTAAGCATTTAACATGGATTATTCTATTTATTGCTCACATAGGATATAGTCTTTTTATCACTAAATTTCCAGGACATTCAGGCCTTAGGGAAGTTAAGTAACTTGCCCAAAGTCTCACAACTGGTAAGTGTTAGTGTTCTGTGCTTTTTTTTTGTTTGTTTGTGTTTCAGGTACAATATACTCTTAGGGAAAGCTTTATTGTAAAGAGGAGTGAATTTAAATCCTCACCAAATTATCTTCTTGATAACTTTGTTAATAATTTGAGCCCTTTATCACTAATTTTACCTTACATTAAAGCTGCATGAAAGCCCCCACTTGGAAAAGAAAGATCAGCCCTGCCACTTTTCTGCTTGTTCACTTGTGCTGTATTATTTTCTTAAATCCTTGATGTATATGCAGGAAAATTTTTAACTGCTCTCATGTTTTGAAGGTTAATTTAGTTAGTAGTAGGTAATATTCAGAGGTCTACAAATCCAGAAATAGTGGCCTGCCTGGAATTTATCTTAATTGCTGAAGGCAGACTCCTGTGTGAGGACCCCACTAGATCTGCAAGAGAGCACTTCTCTTCCCTCCACATATTTCTGCAACTCAAGGTGACATGCGGTTACCTGGCCTCATAGGCACTAAAGGAGAGAGCTG
Organism: Mandrillus leucophaeus; assembly: GCF_000951045.1. NCBI lineage: Eukaryota > Metazoa > Chordata > Mammalia > Primates > Cercopithecidae > Mandrillus > Mandrillus leucophaeus. The sequence continues at coordinate 6,255,887 of NW_012103698.1, forward strand.
GTAGTAATTATTTATTAAATATTTTATTTTTCCCTTAATTTTGTGAAACATATATATGCAGTAAAGTGCATAAAATGGAAATGTAAAATTGATGAATAACTGTAAATTAAAAGCTGTGTAATAAACACTGCAATCAAAAAGTAGAATAATGGCAGCTCTCCAGGATCCCTTCTGGTCTTGAACTCAAGGCCTCAAGTGATCCACCCTCATTGGCCTCCCAAAGTGCTAGGATTACAGGCATGAGCCCCTCACTGCACCCGGCCTTCAGAATCCCTTCTATTACTACCTTTACCTTACCCCTAGAGGCAACCACTATCTTGGCTTTCATGGTAATTGATTGCTTGCTTTTCTCTTTAGTTTTATCACCTATGTATATACCTATAATCAATGAGGTTAGGTTAGTCTCTTTTGGAACCTTATATAAAAAGAATCATACACTATCAACTCTTGCTTAAATTAAGCTTGTTATGTATCTCGCTTTTCTCTCTTAATGTTTAAGTTTGTAAAATTCATCCATGTTGTATGTGTAGCTGAACGTATTTTATAATTTGTGCTGTATAGTACAAAATTATAGCTTAGACTTCCTTTAAAACATATGTGCACATCAAACTTGTGAATACAAAATTAGGTATAAGGACTTAGAGGTGAATCCATGCCAGTAAGATGCCGCATGGCTTAAATTTATTTAGCCTCATAGTAAACTGCTTTTTCTCTGGGTATATAGCCAGAAGTTGAATTGCTCAGTTCTAAGGTTTGCATATATTCATCTTTTGTTGGATAAGGCCAAATCATATTCCAGTGTTTGCACCATTTTGGACTAATATTAACAGTGGATGAATTTCTGTTTTTGTTTTTCTGTTTATTTTTTTTCACATTCTTGCTAATACTTAGTACTTTCAGAATTGTTCATTTTTACCTGTCTGGTGGGCATGCATTGGTATCCCTTGTGTAAATCACTGATTACAAATGAGGTTGAGCAACTTTTCATATTGCCTTAGTTTGGGCTCCCTAAAACACAGAGCTTGAGGGTAGAGGCTTATGTGCTATTTTTTTAGTGGGAGTGTAATTCAAGGGAGCAGCACTGAGGCATCAAGAGAGTGAAGCAGGAAAGGAGAAAGAGCTAACTCAAGAGTGCATTTTAAACTAGCTGCCTCTGTTATCTTGTGTAAATGCTTGCTTGATCTCATGGGACTGTCTTCTGAGAGACTGTATAAAGGATTGTTTCTCACGAAAACCTGTGGGTGCATGCTAGTGTTAGGAGGAAAGCAAACGAGGAAGAAAGGAGCCAACAAATAAATTCTTCTCCCATCTCCCTCTGGTCAAAGATTGATCCCATGAGACTTTGATCTCCATACACTTCTGGTCTGTGCATATGTGGGTGGTAAGTGGTCCTAACTATCAAACGAGAAGACCCTTTGAGAAGGAGGTGAGAGGTGCTTGGTGTAGGTTTGATGTTAGGTACCGTTGGGTTGTGTCCCCATGCAGTTGGTCAGAGCCCCCTCAGAGTGGTGGCCTTGGCAATGGCTGGGGCTGAAACAAGTGGCAAGATGTTGTGAAGACAGTTAAGGTAAAGAAGATATTAGGTACGTGCATATTCATTGGGCCATTGGGATTTTTTATTTTGTGAAATATCTGTTCAATTTGGGGGTCTATTTTTATGTTGGATTATCTGTTATTTTGCAGAAATTCTTTATATATTCTGGATACTAGGCTTGGAGGTAGATGTCTTGCAAATAACTTTGATGAATCTCTGTTATCTTTAACTTCTTATGGTGTCTTTTCATGAAGAAAAGATCTGAATTTTAATGTGATCAAATATTTCAATCTTTCCAGGTTACTGCTTTTTGGGTGTCTTATTTGAGAAATCATTCCCAAACTCAGAGGAAAGAGAGATAATCACTTATATTATCTTCCACAAGCTTTAAAGTTTTATTGTTCACACTTAGAATGGATTTTTGTGCTCAATGTGACTCTTATGCCCATATGGATATTCCATGTTGCTAATATATTTTATTAAAAAAAACAAGGTTATTTCCCAATGCTCTGAAGTACTATCTCTCTCATAAGTCAAGCCTTTATGCATGTCAAGGAATGTTTCTTGGTTCTCCTTGGAGTAATTGGTTTATCTGAGTGCCAACAACGTATTAGTTACAATATCTTTTCATAGATTTTGAGATCTGGTAAAGCACGTCTTCCTACCTTGTATATCTTCTGGAGTATTTTGACTATTATTTTATGTGTGAATTTCCATCAGCTTGTTAAGTTTCATAAGAAATATAAATCATTCTACTGTAAAGACATATGCACAGGGACGTTTATTGTGGCACTATTTACAATAGCAAAAACATGGAACCAACCCAAATGCCCATCAGTGATAGACTGGATAAAGAAAAATGTGGCACATATACACCATGGAATACTATGCAGCCATATAAAGGAATGAGATCATGTTCTTTGCAGGGACAAGGATGAAGCTGGAAGCCATCATTCTCAGCAAACTAACACAGGAACAGAAAACCAAACACCACATGTTCTCACTCATAAGTGGGAGTTGAACAATGAGAACCCATGGACACAGGGAGAGGAATATCACACACTGAGGCCTGTCGGGGAAGTGGGGGTGAGGG